>NC_043714.1:77596535-77606210 GCF_006229205.1 Suricata suricatta
CCGCGGCCTCGCGTGGCCGTGAAGATGGCCTTCCGCAAGGCCTACTCCATCAAGGACAAGCTGCAAGCCATCGAGCGCGTCAAGGGCGGCGAGCGGCAGGCCAGCGTGTGCCGAGACTTCGGCGTGCCGGGAGGCACGCTTCGCGGCTGGCTCAAGGACGAGCCCAAGCTGCGTTGGTTCCTGGAGCAGCTGGGCGGCGAGGTGGGCACGCAGCGCAAGAAGATGCGGCTGGCCAACGAGGAGGAGATCGACCGCGCCGTCTACTCGTGGTTCCTGGCGCTGCGCCAGCACGGCGTGCCGCTGTCAGGGCCGCTCATCCAGGCGCAGGCCGAGGCCTTCGCGCGCCAGATCTACGGGCCCGAGTGCACCTTCAAGGCCAGCCACGGCTGGTTCTGGCGCTGGCAGAAGCGCCACGGCATCTCCAGCCAGCGCATCTATGGCGAGGCCGAGCCGCTGGCCGCGGGCCCCGCGTCGGGCCCGCCCGTTAAGCAGGAGCCCGCGCAGTCCCCCAGCTCCACCTCTGGGCCCCTGCCCGAGCGGGCCCCGGCCCCGCCGCCCCCCGCCGAGGGCGGCTACGGAGACGAGCAGATCTACAACGCGAACGTCACTGGTCTCTATTGGAAGCTGCTTCCGGAGCAGGCCGTGCCCCTGGGCGCGGGAGACCCCGGTGCGGGGGGCTGCGGCCGCCGCTGGCGGGGCGACCGGGTAACGGTGCTGCTCGCCGCCAACCTGACCGGCAGCCACAAGCTGAAGCCGCTGGTCATCGGGCAGCTGCCAGACCCGCCCAGCCTGCGCCACCACAACCAGGACAAGTTCCCAGCCTCCTACCGCTACAGCCCGGACGCCTGGCTCAGTCGCCCACTGCTGCGGGGCTGGTTCTTCGAGGAGTTTGTCCCTGGCGTGAGGCGCTACCTGCGCCGCAGCTGCCTGCAGCAGAGGGCGGTGCTGCTGGTGGCCCACCCGCCCTGCCCAAGCCCCACCGCCAGGACGCCTGCCCTGGAGGAGAGTGAGGAAGCCCTCAGGCGGTGTCGGCTGGAGCCCCTCAGCTCCCCAGAAGAGCTGCAGACCCCGGATGGGGCCGTGCGGGTGCTGTTCCTGTCCAAGGGCAACGGCAGGGCACACATCCCCGCCCCCCTGGAGCAGGGGGTGGTGGCCGCCTTCAAGCAGCTGTACAAGCGGGAGCTCTTGAGATTGGCGGTGTCCTGTGCAGGCGGCTCCCCGTTGGACTTCATGCGCAGCTTCATGCTCAAGGACATGCTGTACCTGGCCGGCCTCTCCTGGGACCTGGTGCAGGCCGGTAGCATCGAGCGCTGCTGGCTTTTGGGCTTGCGGGCAGCCTTCGAGCCCCGGCCGACCGAGGGGTGTGCCGGGCAGCCGGTGGGCCAGGCCGAGGAGGCAGCAGAGCGCAGCCGGGTGCTCAGCGACCTCACGCACCTGGCGGCCCTGGCCTACAAGCGCCTGGCGCCCGAGGAGGTGGCCAAGTGGCTGCATCTGGACGATGATGGGGGGCTGCCTGACAGCTGCAGAGAGGAGGCAGGCCCTGGCCGGCCCCCGGTGCTGGCCCCTGCTGCCCCTCCACCCCCTGCCAGCCTGTCCTGTGTCATGGGAGGTGGAGAGGAGAAGGAGGAGGAGGAGGCCACCGTGCCCACTGCTGGGGAGGCTGTCCGGGGTCTGGAGACAGCTCTTCGGTGGCTGGAGAACCAGGACCCCCGGGAGGTGGGGCCACCAAAGCTGGTGCAGCTGCGCTCGCTGATCAGCGTGGCCCGGAGGCTGGGGGGCGTCGGTCCCTCTCCTGCAGTCCTGGAGGACGGGGTGTGACCAAGCCAGCGCAGGTGGCCCTCCAGTGGCTGTTTTCCTGCTGCACTTGGAGGGAGGGGATGCACACAGGCTTTGCATCTCCCCTCCCTCCCCAGAGGTGCCCCCCATGGCTCAGGACCCCAGCACAGGCTGATGTGGAGGGGCTCTATTGGTGAAGGGTCGTCCTGCTCCACTGGCCCCCCATCTCCTGCGGTGGAGCTAGAAGGGAGGCCTGGAGCTCATACACCTCCTCCCTGGGCAAGCACGCTCGTGGGGTGTGGTTCTAGCCAGGTCCCTTGCCGTGCACACGACGCAGTGCCCTTAGCAGAGCAGCAGTCGGCGTTCCCGCCCTGGCCTTTGTGGGGCTGAGATCGTCAGGCCCGTGCCTGTCTGGACCTCCTGCCCTCCTCCCTGGTGGCCCGTCACAGGCCCTGGGCAAGTGTCCAGCACTCCTGTCAGTCTGGAGCCCTGGTGCTTCATGGTTCCCGAGCCACGCCGTGCAGTCCTCTCCGTGCAGAGGCACACTGCTCAGTTTTGGGTTTTAGCACAGTAAGTCCATTTTTACAGATACCCGTTACAGGAGCCAGGTTGGTGTTTCACTCATCCCCCAGCCTGGGGCCGGTCTTGGAGGTTGGCTCTCTCAGTTGGCAAGGAAGGATAGTGCCCACGCTCAGGGGTCCTGAGGTTCTGGATGAGTGTAGATTTCTGTCCCACTGGGGTTGTCAGTTTTCCGTAGGAAAATTCCATTCCAAAGTCCCGCTCTTATTCTGTGGGGTTGGCAGCCTTCTAGACCTGGACCCTGGGGACATGACCAACGATTGAACGAGCTCCCCAGACCAGCCACAGCCCGCTTTGTCCAGCCCTGGGACCTGGAGCCATGCCACCTACCTGGCGCAGGCCTGTGGCACCGACAGCCATAGCGGGACAATCCTACAGTGCCTTAGTGCCCTCCAAGCCTTCGCCATCCCTCCGACACTGCCAAGGGCTTGGCGAAGGAGCAGCGTCCCACAGCCCCAGGAACTGGGCTTTCGAGTGGTCCAGTTAGAGAGAGGGAGGCACGTGTTCATGTGTCACTGCCCAGCCCAGAGCTCGGAGTCCTGCGGGAGGTCTGGGACCCGGAGGCACCCGGGGTCTCCGGACACTCCGGGTCTGCAGCCTGCACCCCTACCCACCCTGCATGCTCCCACGAGTTGGAGACTGCAGACAGGCTGTGTGCTGGCCTGAGGGAGGCCTGGGAGCAGCGTCCCCACAAGTCTGGGGACACAGGCCACACCTTGGAGCTGTTCTCGGTCGGAACGTGTGTGGGCATGTTAACACATAGATCTCAAATCTGAGAGCCGAGGGGAGAAGTGGAGAATTTGGAAGCAAGGCCTGACTGGACAGGCCCAGGGCACCAGCGTCCAGCTGGGGTCCAGCTGGCACCTCTGCGTGCCCATCTCCAGCCTGCACCCCCAGAGGAGCCTGCGGCTGGCTGCGGCCGGCCCTGGGACTCTAACCCAAGCAGCTGGCAGAGGGCTTTGGGAAGTCTTATACCACCTGATGGCAACTCAGGGACGCCGGGCTGGGAGCCGTTGGCTGAAGCGGCCAGCCTGCCGGGCCCACTGCAGGGGTGACTGGAGAGGCCGACCTCAGGCAGGGGTGCGCCTGGGGCCCCAGAGAGTGTCTGCAGGAGAATGGCAAAGGTTGCTGCTTTTCCAGAAAGTGACTGGTGGGCAGGGGCCTGGTTAGGGCATCCATTGGTGTGGCAGCGGGCTGAGGTGGGAAACACTGAGAAGGCGAGCAGGTGTGCAGCTTCCTGCTAAAACCCCCCAGACATGAGGTGGATTGCAGGTGCAGTGTTAGCATGTGGGGAGGGAAACGGAGCACCCGCAAGCTGAGGGGACCAGGGACCCCCAGCCCGTGCCCCTGCCTAGTGCAGGTCAGGATTGCCCTGGGGAGCCCTAGGAAGGGCACTGGGCACTGCCTGTCCCCAGATAAGGGTGTCCCCAGGCAAGGCTGGTCTCCGGAGGCGTGTCCTTGAGGGGACAGTGGGCTTATGAGGTACACGCTCTGTTGAGCCTTTTCACACCCACCCTCACTGATGGTGGGGCGCAGCCAGCCAGCCCAGTGCGCTTTATAATAAAGGCTCATGTCAACTTCATACACATCCCTGTTCTAAAGTCTTCTTTTAATACATTTTTTTGAATTTGGGGTAGATTTTATTTTCTAAAGTAACCTCTGCACCGAACACGGGGTTTGAACTGCTAACCCCAAGGAACAAGAGTTTGTTTCATTTTCCAGGGCTGAGCCAGCCAGGAACTAGAACACCTCATGGGAGGAAGACAGGAAAACTGGTGAAAGGAGAAACTAGACCCACCAGCCTCTTGAAAAACTAACGGCCCCGACCCCCAAAGCCACTCCCGTGACTCCTGTCCCGTCCAGAGCCATCGCCATCTGGGGCAAGGCTGCCCTGCTGGCCAGACTGGGGCTCCCGGAGACACCGCTCATTCAGCGAGTGGCCTGTGAGTGGCAGGGCGGGCAGGAGGGGCCAACCCGCCCCGGTCCTCGGTCCTTGGTCCTCGGGGACAGTTCTGTTCAGGAAGAGGTGCCACTGGAATGCACCAGCGCACCGGAGGGGGAGGGTGGGGCGTCAGGAAGCCAGCGATCCCACCCGGCCAGAGCCTCCCGATGACAGTGACAACAGCCAGGGTGGGTAGTGGGTAGCCTCTGCGCCCATGCCACCTGCACTCTACCAGCTCCCAGGAGCCCCGTGTCCCAAACCTCATCTGAAATGTACTTCTAGGCCCTTGGAATCCGGCTGTTTCAGCCTAAGTATCCGTCACTCGGTGCTACGGGACACTGGCGTCTTTATTCCCATCTCAGAGAAGTCAGGTGTGGAAATGGCCTGAGGCTGACCCTCCTAACAGGTGGGAGGGTCAGAGTGCCAAGATGGAAGGAGGGGGGCTGGCGGCAGGTTTGGGGCGGACAGGTGGGAGGCCGAGGGTGGAGGGCAGGGGCAGCCATCTACTGACAGGACTGGTCTGCTTCATCTCAGCCGGCAGGTGGCAGAGCTAGCTAGCTGCACCCGGCGGCTGGCAGTGTCAGGAGGCCACTGGGGGAGGGAGGGGACTCCAGCACTCCCAGGGCCTTGGGGAGGAGGGCAGTGCGAGCAGGGTGCAGGCAGCCCGGCCTCAGTGTGGGACCCGAGTTCCTGGCTCTCCTGGCTGGCAGCTCCATTCAGGGACATGCGGAAAACTAATGTCCTGCAGTCAGAGGCCAGGCCATGAGACCCTCCAGGCCAACCCGGGGAAGGGTCACCCGGCAGATCACCCAGATCCTGCCACTTGCCAGGAGCTCCGCTGGGGCTGGGGGCCCACAGCCAGCTGAAGCCAAGTCTCCATCCCGCAGCTGGCTGGGCCCACCCTCCCGGCCTGCCCCAGCCCGCTGCTGGCTGGAGCACTGAGGCCGCCTGCGGGGGCTCCGTGCCCGTGCTCCCCAGGGAAAGGCCTGGGTTCAGCTCCTCTTCAGCCAGGGCAAGGGCAGCCGGCCCCGCTCTCTTCTTCGGGGCTGGCAGGTTCGAGGCCCAGCTCCCTATGGGTGGCCCCACCTCATAGCAGGTCAACCCGGGGACAAGATGATGTGACTGGCTTCGCTGAGGAAGCAGGTCTCTTGTGCAGTCCCCGTGTCACCCCCCGCCCCCAGCTGGCAGCAGTCACACAGCTGCCGGAAGGGCGCACCCGGCTTCTTGGCTCCTGCCTCAACCAGCCAGCCGACCACCGCCCGACACTCAGGCCCTCAGAACCCAGGTCACCCACAAAAGGGGCCACCGCCACGGTGCTCTCTGCCCCAAGGTGGGGGAGGGGTCCTACAGATGAGCGGGACCCCACCTGTGAACCTCCAGTCCTGACCTCATGTCCTTATGAGGGGACGGGCCAGCCCAGGAGGCTCCTGCCGGGAGGGAAGGGGCACGGAAGGAGGGCCTGGGGACAGCCATGTCCAGGGCCCCTTCCCTACTTCCCGCTGAATTCTCTGGCCCGGCAGGTGGCAGCCTCCACGGCGCTCATGGTGGCCGCCCGCAGCCCGCCCCGCTCCAGGGCGTGGAGCCCGTAGATGGTAGTGCCACCCGGCGTGCACACGTCTGTCCGAAGCTGCGCTGGGTGCTGCCCGTTCTGCAGTAGCAGCTTGGCTGTGCCCTGGGGACAGGGGCACGGCGGTGACTTGAGGGGGGCAGGCGCCCTTCTCCAGCTCAGTCCCACTGTGGAGCCTGCATGACCCCCCATCCCAGACCCTGACTCAGGTGGGCCCGCGTCTCCCTTGGGGTCTCCCTTCGGCTGCCCCGCAGACACACCATCTGTCCCTTTCCACACGGCCCTGGGGGGCGGCCCTCACTCACCAGCAGGGTCTGGGCAGCAAAGCGGTGGGCCAGGCCTCCGGGCATGCCCATCTTGATGGCACCTTCGGCCAGGGCCTCGGAGAAGGCACACACCTATAGCAGGAGGAGTGGGGCTGTCAAAGCCAACACTCTCCTGGATGAAGCACCCAGTCGGGAGAAGGCTGGGAACCTTCAGGAACAAGGCCCAAAGCACTGGCCGGAGGCCTGAGACCAGGTGTCTGGCCAGAGCACCCCTGCGCCACAGAGGCGGGGGGGGCGGGAGGCGGGCGGGGGGGGGGGGGGGGGGGGGGGGCAGAGATACCGGCGGCCTGGAGCTGAGGCACCTGATCCCAGAGGCAGAGGTCACTGCAGGGACTTGAAAAGGCTCTGCTCCGTCAAGGGCCGGCCTGAGGCAGGGGGATAACACTCACGAAAGCCACGCCGCTGCCACTGAGGCCGGTGTGGACATCCACGTGGGCCTCGGGCACCTCCTCGCACTGCCCACAGGCCTCCAGCAGGGTGTGCACGAGCTGGGCGTCGCGGCCTCCAGCGTGGCGGCCCCGGGCCATCACCACAGCGCCCTCCTGAACCACGCAGGGCAGGTTGGGGGAGATGCGCAGCACCCGTGTGGCCGGGGGCAGCAGCTGGCCAGAGAGAAGCGGGGTTCAGAGAACACGTGGGGTCGGCCCTCCCGGACAGTCCTGCGCCTCCACCAGCGGCGGGCTCCACTCCGTGGCCCCAGGCCCCCATCTGGGCCGTGTCCCGCCCAGCCCACCTTTCTAAGGGCTGGAGTCAGGCTGGCACCAGTCCCAGATGGCAAGCGGTGGGAACCAGAGCCTGGCCAGCAGAAGTGCCTCCGGGGGCAAAGCCTCAGCTCCCACATAAGGCCCGCTCACCTCCTCCAGGGTACTCAGTGAGATCCCAGCAGCCACGGACACCAAGATGTGCTCAGTGGTTACCACAGGGGCCACCTCTGCCAGGACAGCTGGCAGGACATGGGGCTTGGTGGCAAAGAAGACCAGCTGGCAGTTCTGCACAACCTCCTGGTTGGAGTGGGTGGTCTGGCAGCCCAGAGCCTGCAGTGGGGACAGCGGGGTCATGGCTGGGGTGAAGTGGGGCAGCCTCCCAGACCATGGCCCTTCCTGCTAGGGGCCACTCTGTATCCCCAGGAGTCCCTGTGGACTCTCCCATTGCAAATGCCTGCACCACCCCATTCCCGATGCCCAAGGCCACCCAAGGCCACCCGTTCCTGCTCAGGACCCAACCTGCACCTCCCAGGCCTCGCTGATGCCAGCACCTCCTCATGCCCTCTGACCTGTGAGTGCCCACAACCACCTCTGCGCACACCAACACAAACACACACACACACACACACACACACATCCCTTCACTCCGTCCTTGGCTTCCACAACCTTGACCTTCCTTCTCATCCTTGACCTCCTCTTCCCCAGCCCACTCTCAAAAGTTCAGCTGAACAAGCAGCATTTCCCTGCCCCCAAGAAGTGTCTCAGAGGAACAGGAGCCAAGAGCCACCATGAGTCCCCCCAGGGCAGCCTCAACTCAGAAGCTGGGGACCAGCTCACCCGGAAGTGGCAGAGGTTCCTGTCACTTGGTGCGCTGGCGAGTACGTGCTGAGCTTCGACTTTTCCTGGAGAGAAAGGCAACAAGCAGCAGAGCCAGTGAGGAGGTGGGCTGGAAGAGAGACGGGGAGCCAGCCTGGCCTGCCCCTCGGCGGAGGCTCCCGCGCTCAGCCCTGCCTGGGCCCTCCTGGCTGCGGGCGGTCAGACGCTGTAAGAACCGACGCGCGTGGCAGGGGCGCCCCGCTCAGCCAGGGCCAGGCGATCCCGTCCATCCTGTGGTCCTCGTCAGCCTCCACCACCAGCCGCTGTGCTGCTGCTGCTGCTGCGTGTGCAGGCCCCGGGAGCTTGCCTAGTCTCACGAGGACATGGACCGCAGGGGCCTAGGCCTCCAGGGACAGGAAGGCCAGGGAGGAGGGGGGCATGGTGGGTAGGGACGCCCAACAGGGCCAAGCTTCCTTGGGTGTGGGGGTGTGTCCATGCTGGGATGTCCACTCAGAGGCTAAGGGCCCGTTTGGTAGAAATCATCTGCACTTGTCGGGCACAGGGCTGAGGAAATTAAATTCTGTAAGGTCTCACAGGAAGACAGAAGTGCACCCCACCACCCAAACACAAAGCCAATTAGTCATGCCCGTGACAAGCGCCATGCATTCCTACCAGCCCCGTGTTCAACACAGAATCTGCACCACCCGGGAGGAAGGCAGGTTTTAGAGGCAAAACACTTGAGGCTTTTGCAGTAAAGTATTTTCTGATGCCTTTGACCCCTCGGAACCTTGACTGCGGCTGAAAGCAGAAAGCCAGCCTGTCATCTGCACGTCACGGTTTCTAAACCCGGGGAGTAAGTTTGGGACAGCACTGTTGTGCCTTGCTGCAAACCAGCAGTTCTCCACCAGGCAAGTCCCTGCACGTACCCAACCCCAGGAGACAGTTGTGGCTGTCACCACGGGGGATGCTACTGACATCTAGTGAGGAGAGGCCAGGGACGCGGCTCAACACCCTGCAATGTGAAGGATAGGGAATGACCCCACCCAAACGTCCAGACGGCTGCCGAGGTTGTGAAAACCTGAAAATCGGCCACCACCGCTGGAGAAGAGCCGCGTACAAACAGGAAACAGGAGGCTCAAAGGTCAAGCAACTGGACCCAGGCAGGAGCCCAGGTGGTTGGCGGGAGATCCCGGGCTCTGAGCGAGCGCTGGCCAAGAGGAATATCACTGAAGCCACATAGGGAACTTCGCACTTTCTAGTAGTCACGTTAAACAAGTAAGGGAAAAAAATGGAATTATTTGAAAAAAAGGTGAACGTAACATCATTACAGTGAAGTTAACTGTAACATGTTTTACTTAACACGATATAAAGAAAATGCTATCCTTCCAAATGTTAGTGTTAATCAGCATTAAAAGTTACCAAAGTATGTTACTTTCTCTTTTTGTGTGTGTGCTAAATCTTCCAAACCCGACGTAGATTTTATTCTATAAATTCATACCACCTCTCAACGCGGACCAACCACATTTCCCAGGTGGGTGGTCTCATGGCCCCATGTGCCTCTCGGCCACTGCGGGGACAACCAACTCTAAGCCTCCCGCGCACGGTCGTCCCTGCGGTGCTCACAAGGTCCCCAGGAGCGGAGTCCGCCTTCCGCCCGGACCAGCCCGCCGGGCCGGCCCCGCTCCGCTCCCACGCTGCCCTCGCTCCTCGCCCAGGAGCCCTGCGGCATCATCCCTGCGCGCAGGGGAACCCTTCCCCCGCACACCGGGCCGGTGTCGGACCCCCGCAGGCCCCCAGGCGCGGGGACCCACGCGCCCCCACGCCGCGGCGCCCCACCTGCTCGGATGAAGCCCTGCGCCAGGGCCTCCGCCATACGTCCGGCGCCCACAAAGCCCACGCGTAACGGGTCCAGCCGCGGCGACGCCACCGCCGCCATCTCGCCACCTCCCCGCCAGGCCCGGCCCC
>NC_043714.1:77606310-77614475 GCF_006229205.1 Suricata suricatta
AGGGCTGCCTGGTCAGGGCTTGTTATCAGCTCCCGTCCAAGCTGCAGAGGGTCCAGGTGACTGCATAGCACTAACACTGCCAGTGAAATGTGTGAGCAGGGGTCCGTCGCTTTACTGCATTAACGAAGTTCCTTCAGCCAGCCTGGATCCTGGTTTTCATGGGCCTCGCAGACTACTGCGATAAGGAAAGGAGGAGAGGTCTTCCTGAGGACTGGCCCCCCCTGGGGAGACTTGGCCTATCTTTTTTTTTTTTAATGTTTTATTTATTTTTGATACAGAAAGAGACAGAGCATGAGAGGGCGAGGGGCAGAGAGAGAAGGAGACACAGAACCAGAAGCAGGCTCCAGGCTCTGAGCTGTCAGCACAGAGCCCTACGCGGGCTCAAACCCACGAACGTGAGATCTGACCTGAGCCGAAGTCAGAGGCTTAACTGACTGAGCCACCCAGGTGCCCCAGACTTGGCCTATCTTGTTGGTCCTGGAGGAGGTGGGGTGCTTGGCGGCCACCAGGGCCCATATCTGAAACTGATGGGAGGGCAGTGGTAGCAGCACTTGTAAGTTTTTATTAATTAATTTAATTTATTTTGAGAGAGAGTGAGCCTGGGGGAGGGACAGAGAGGAGAGAGAGAATCCCAAGCAGGCTCCACAGTGCTAGAACAAAGCCCAACTCCAGACTCGATCCAACTATCCTGGATTATGAGCTGAGCTGAGATCAAGAGGTCTTTTTTTTTTTTTTTAAGTTTTGAGAGAGAGAGACAGCGCACAAGCAGGGGAGGGGCAGAGAGGGAGACACAGAATCCGAAGCAGACTCCAGGCTCCGAGCTGTCAGCACGCAGCCCGATGTGGGGCTCAAACCCATGAACCATGAGATCATGACCTGAGCCGAAGTCGGATGTTTAACCCATGAATCACCCAGGTGCCCCTCAAAAGCCAGGTTCTTAACTGATTGGGCCACACCGGTGTCCCAAATGCTTGTAATCTTTAATTAGCACGGGAAAAATAAGGCTTGAAGAGCAAAGATTGTAGTTTTTCTTAAGAGTGCATCTTTAAAATGTTTTAGCGCGCTTGCGGTTGGGCATCCAACTCGATTTCGGCTGGGGTGGTGATCCCAGGCCACGGGATCGGGTTCCACTCCTAGCGTGAAGCCTGCTTGAGGGTCTCTCTCCCTCTGCCCCTCCCCGCACACATGCTCTCTCCCTCTCTAAAATAAATACCATTTATAAAAACGTTTGGTTACTCTAACCTCTACTTTGACACATACTAAACGCGTCAAGGATGAAATCCCCTCACCCCCTCAGCACGGCCCCTGCAGTGCGTGGGCCCTGCTCTGCGGAAGGCCACGGGGCCGCAGACTGGGCAGCGGAGCCCCTGCTTCGAGGACTTGCATCCTGGCTGGGGACGCAGCCCATGACGCGCATGCACGCGCAGACAGGACAGGAGGGAGGATGGCTCAGGACACGCAGCCACTGTCCTGCCAGCCATGTCCAGGCTCTGCTCTGCTGGGCCTCCGGCCATACGTTCTCCCGTGGCTGCCGCCAGCTCCATCTAGGCACCACCCTCTCCCCGAACCCCTGAGCAGAGCCTTCGTCAGCCACAAGGGCTGGAGCCCAGAGAGTACAGGGACAGGGCTGACCCACGTCCTAGAGCCAAGCCCTGGCGGGAGGTGGCTCCCAGACATGCACACCGGAGCCCCACAGCAGAATGGGCACTCGGAGAAAGGAACACCTCACCCGAGGCCTACAAGGTGGGGGAGGCACTGACATCAGAGTCCTGGGCCAGCCCCGGGAGAGCCCTGGGGGACAAACACCGCCGCCTGCTGGAGAAAGAGGGTGGGGACCAAAGCCATGAAAGGCCAGCTAGGTACAGGGACAGAGGCAGGAGTCTGTGAGCCTGGCACTGAGAAGGTGGCCAGTGCTGCCGAGCAGAGGGAGGAATGAACATGGCAGGCACATCTGGGGTCAGGAGAAAGCTGGGAGCCACCAGCGCGGAGATGGCAAAGGGTGACCCAGGAGAAAGGGGACCTGAAAGGAGGTGGGCCCAAGGCCAGGGATGGTGGCTGGGTCCTGGGCGAGGCAGTCCTGAGGGCCTTCGAGTTGGGCACTGAGTCCAAACCCCAGCACTGAC
This sequence comes from Suricata suricatta, assembly GCF_006229205.1. Classification (NCBI taxonomy): domain Eukaryota; kingdom Metazoa; phylum Chordata; class Mammalia; order Carnivora; family Herpestidae; genus Suricata; species Suricata suricatta. The sequence goes on from NC_043714.1 coordinate 77,608,434, forward strand.
TGGCTGGCCAGGGGCCTCGGCTGTACTCCCGCTGGGAATGGGGAGCCTGAGCTGCTCACTCCAACCCACCAGGCCCTCCTTCGCAACACCGTCGTTCTGTCCAGGGGAGAGGGGCAGGCCCCACTGTAAAGCTGCCATCTGATGGCTAGGGAGATGGGGGGCCAGGCCTGGCTCCGCTCTCCCCTTGGATCCATCCCCATGCCTACTCAGCCTGTCTAGGGCAGCTTCCTTCCCCAGAGTCCTGGGGCACACAAGTAGGTCCCGGGAGTTCAGGTCATCCAGGCTGGCATGTGACCTCATGTGGAAAGGCTGAGCTGTGGCCACAGCACCAGCCGGGACCACTAACAGGTGCTCTGCCCTGGACCCCCACCACTGACTGTCCACCGCCTCCACCCTGCAGCCTGCTTACATCTCGCCTGCCTGCCCGCCCGCCTCTGCCCTTCCGCTCCAGGGACAGCTGGCCACCCTGACCCAGCAGCTTTCTGAGGCTGAGCAGCCATCAGGTGAATGGTGGGTCCTGGGGCCAGGCTCAGGGAGGCAGTGCCCGCGGTGGGAGGGACACGGCTGGCACAGAGCTGCTGGGGGTAGGCCTTGGAAAATAGACTTTATTGGCTCCCAGGGAATGGGAGAGCAGGATCAGAAGCGGACACACTTGGGCCCTGGGGACTGGCCCTGGGGAACAAGGTGCTGGCCTGGCCAGGCCTCGGTTTCCCTGAGGACAGACATGAATGGTGGCCTTGCTCAGAGCCACCCTGGCGGGGTAGGACGTGGGCCCAGGGTGCTGGGCAGGGCCTGAGGATGTCACCTCGGGGCTCCAGGGACAGCGGGCGCCTGCTCCCACACTGTACTTCACTTCCGGGCCTGTTCATAGTTGTGGGTGAACCAAGCACAGGTCTCCTTCACGGCTGCAGAAGTGGGCAGGTGACAGGTGGTGGCAGGTGAGGGCTGAGGCTGCACTGACCTCCACTGGGTGAGATGGGGAGAGCAGAGACCCCCACCACATAGGCAGTCACCCTTCTGTGTCCTGCCTGCCTAACAAGGGTTTGGACACCCAACCTACAGGGTGTCTTCAGCTCAAAGTAAAGAAGCCAATGCTTAGGGAGGGGCAGGGGTGAGCCAAAGCCAAGAAGGAGGGGCTAGGAGGTCCTGAGGGATGGAGTGGAAGAGCCTTAGGAGGGCCACGGGGCTCACCCTGCTTAAAGGGCGTAAACCGGAAGTCAGGCAAGTAGGTCCGGAGCTTGCCGTTACTGGCCGTCTTCTTAAACTGCCCGTCTGACTTGGTTGTATCAAACTAGGTGCTTGGTCAAGGCCACAGCAGAAGGGGTACCTACCACCCCCCACCCCCAACCTGCCCTTGAACCTGCCTTTCCCAGGGGGAGCTTTGGAGACAGAAGAGCACCTTCCTCTCCAGCTGCCAGAGGAGGGCCACTTTGCATCCGTCAGCCCCGCCCCGCCCGGCCCCAGAGCCAAAGGATACAGTGACCTCCCCGTGGAAGTCCATGGCCTCCACCACGGCTTCGGCGGCCTCCTGGATAGAGACCTCGTCCTCCTCGCCCACTGTGGGGAGCGGGGAGGCCAAGAGCCGGGTCAGGCCTCCTCCACCCGCCCTTGCAGTGACCCAGCCCCCCGCCAGACTCCCTTCCTGGCCCTGGATGCTCTCAGTGCGGCGGCGGCGGGGCCACAGGGCGCCCACCTGACAGGATGATGGGTTCCACCTCATCGTATTCCCGCAGGACCCAGATGAAGAGCCGAGCCAGGTCCTGGAAGTCAGACAAGGTCAAAGGGCACAAGTCACGGTCCCCTGGAACCGCAGGCCACCTCTCCTACGCACCCCTGCTGGGTGAGGGCACAGCCTGGGCTCCCCTGGGGCCAGAGATCGGTCCCTTTGGGCAGCTCTTAGCCAGCTCAACCCACCCAACGTAGAGTCTGATCTCTGAGCTCAGAGCTGCACCCAGTGACTTCTGTGGGGACCGGGCACGTGTAGGGACCCAGTGAGGACCAATGAGTGCTCCTCCAGAGGCTCAGCCTAGACCCTCACTCCTTCCTGGGGCTCCCTCCCAGTTCGGCCTTCCCACAGCTAGCATGCAGGCCGCGGAACGTCCCGGTGGAGAGCTAGGCCCAGCCCTGCGCAAACCAGAGAGTAGATGAACTGCCTGCGAGGCCGGCCGGTGCCCCACACCGTCAGGGCGGAGCCGCCACCTGCAGATTCGAGGGAGGGGCAGGCGTCAGAGGGGCCCCCCGGCCACCAGCCCTGCCCCGCTCCTCCTCCAGCAGCCACTCACTCTTAGCCAGGTGCGCCTTGTGGATGAGGCCCGGCAGCACGTGGCCATCCTCGATGCTGAAGTTGTCATGCGGCCCGAAGACGTTGGTGGGGATGACAGCAGTGAAAGTGCGGCCGTGCTGCTGGAAGTAGGCCCTGCAGGGTTACAGCGTCTCTTCCGGCGCTCGCCTGGGCCCGCTGACCCCACTGCACCCGCCCTGGCCTCTGAGGCGTGTTAAAACCGAAGCCCACAAAGAGAGAGGACACCAAGCAAGGGGGCCGTGCCAGGGTGCCCACTGGGCCCTCCTCCCGTTTCCTGTCCGGCCTCAGCTGGGCCAGCCGGCGGACGACCTGTTCTGCACGTCGATCATCCTCTTGGCGTAGGAGTAGCCAAAATTGCTGCTGTGGGGAGGCCCGTTGTGGATCTAGGGAGCAGAAGGAGCTTTCCAGTTCTGGCCCCGCCCCCGGCGGCCCCGCCCCCGGCGGCTCCCCGTGGGCCCCGCCCCTCACCATAGTCTCGTCAATAGGGTAGGTGGTCTTGTCCGGGAAGATGCAGGTGGACAGGCAGGAGACCACCTTGCGCGCGCCCACCTCGAAGGCCGAGTGCAGGACGTTGTCGTTGATGTGTATGTTTTTCCTCTGGTGTGGCGGGGGGGCGGGTAGGGCAGATTCAAGCCCCTTGGACAGGACCCCGGCCCTTACCTGCTCCTCCAGGGACAGAAGCGGACACACCCTGGCCCCTCCCATGAGGGCAGCCCCTGAGCCAGTTTATCCTAGCTGCTCCCTGGGACAAGGCAAAACCTCCCAGCATAGACCTTCCAGAAACCATGCCCCCCTCCAGGCCTGTTAGCAGGCAGTCCTTTGACCCCCACCCCACCCTTGGGGCTGTGGGGCAGAGCCGACTGGAGGAGAGGACCACGTTCCCTAGCTCGGGGCTGGGCCTCACCCGAACAGACTGCTGAGGGCAGGCCCAATCTGGCCCGGACAGGGGTGGGGAGAAGGGCCCCCTCCACTCCACTGCCCTCCCACAAGGAGCCTACCCAACTATAACCAGCTGGTAGCAGTGAAGCCTCGGGCAGCCCCAGACCTCCCAGGCCCCACTTTCCCCAAAGTCGGGAAGGAAACTGGGCGCGAGATGGCCCGGGCATTTGGAGATGGAGAGATAGCGACTGGGTGGCCTGCTAGGGCAGCTGGCACCGAGACCAGGAAAGCCCTGGGGTGGGGCACCCAGGGCACAATCTGATCTGAGCCTCTGCCATCCTGTGCCATCAAGACCAGACGCCCAGCAGTGGTGGGGCCAAGCGTCAGGGGCGCAGCCTGGCGGGAGCAGGGCTAGAGGCAGAACGTCGCTCCTCTCCTGCCGCTTCCACCACACCCCAGTCCCCAGGCCAGACCCCTCAGCTCCAGAGCCCAGCTCACACCTCTGCGCCCCAGAATGCATGGTGGGCCATGGGCTTAGTGCAGCTGGGCCAGAGGTCCTGGGAGCAGAAGGGTCTAGAGGCCTGGAGAGCTCGGGGTAGGAACGAACCGTATCCAAGTCAAACAGCAAAGGCTGGCTTCTCTTAGGTCCTCCAACCCACCGTCAGCACCATGGCTTTTCCTGTGGAGCCAACTGGCCCACCCACCTGTATACCATCTGCCTACATAGCAAGTGTGGGTCACCGGGGACTCCACAGGGACTGCCCCCCCCCTCGGCTGTGCCAACCCCCGACCCTCAGGGGCTTCCTGGAGCCGACACAGGAGCATGGGAAGCCAGCAAGAAGTTCCCAGTGCTCCATGGGGCCCTCTCACTTACCCAGAAGTCCAAATTGTATTTGATATTCCGGAACAGGCCCCCCACCATTGCAGCAAGGTGGATGACATGTGTGGGCCGGACCTTTTCAAACAGGGCTCGGGTCTGTGCAGCATCCCTGGGAGGAGCCAGGGAACGAACTAGCACCCTGGGCTTGGGGCACTGGCGGCAGGAGTGCACAGGGCTGGTGGCGGGAAGGGCTGCCACAGAGGAACGTGGCCAGCGAAGGTGCTGGCTGGTGTGACAGTGTGGGCTTCCAGGAAGAGACAGGAGGATGTTTGCCTAGAAACAGCTACACACACCCAAGCCAGTGGCAGGAAGGACCCAGACATGAGGCTACCAGGCTCAGGGACAGCCTGGTCTGGAGCTCTGGGTCTCAAGAGGGTGTGGGTGTGCACCAGGGATGGGTCCACTCACGTGAGGTCAGCGTCCTTGGAGGAGACGAACACCCAGTCCTCTCCAGGCAGCCTAGCTCCATCTGCTACCACCTCTTGGATGGCTCTGCCCACCAGTCCAGAGCCACCTGTCACTAGGATTCGTACTGACCCCTCAGGCTCACTCATGTTGGCTGCACCTGTCAGGGCACATGGTGGGAGGCCGATGGAACCCCACTCCCTGGAGACAGCCCTGCATGGAGTCACTGCCCTTAGCACTGGGCCCCATAGCAACTGTCCAAGGGCTAGACCAGGGTTTCCTGGGGCAACTGGGAAAAGATGAGGACCCCCCTCCCAGGGAGGAGCGAGAGCCCACTAGGGACCACAGCGACCCAGTTGGTCCGAGTCTCCCTCCCCCTCCCCACCCCATTCCCTAAGGAGCCTTCTGCCTAGAACTGCACAGAGGCCTTGGGGGTCCACCCAGCCAAGAAAGCCTGGCTTGCAGGCTTTGCCCCATGGGCCCAACCCAAGACCCATACTGGACCAAGAAAAGGAACATTGGGCATTCAGCACACCATGGGCAGACAAGTGGGAAGGCAGACAATCTTGGGGCTGGGGGATCCTGGTCCATATCAGGAAGGTTACTCCCAGCCAAAGCTCACATGCCATAGACAAGGAAGGGGCAGAGTTTGCAGTCCGCTGCCCACTGGCAGCCAGCTGGTCCAGGAGAGCCTTTTTGCCAGCCTAGTTCCTCCTAGGCAGGTGGCACTTCCGGCTCAGAACTAGACAAGCCTAGGGGCGCCACCATCCTTGAGAACCCTAGCCGAGGGGCTGGAAATCTGCTCAGGCCCCTACCAGACGGCTCTGACCCAGCTGCACGGCCTCATGGCCAGCATCACACGGAGGCGATACTGCGCGACACCCGCTGCTCCCGACCGCGCCTACAGTCCAGCAGCAGGTCAGTGAGGAAACACCACCGCGGCCGGGACTCCTCCACGCCCCGATCCTCTCCCAGATCCCCGGGACGCCTCCATGCCCACGGCTCCCCTTCCACGCCCTCGGAGTCCCCACACCCCTCAGCGTTCTGCGGCTGTCACGGAACAGCCAGGGCCCGGGCCGCAGCTCGCCACGCCCGGTCCTCGCCTGGACCCTCGGCGCCGCGCGGCATCTCACCTGTGCGCCGCCCACCTGCCCGTAGCCCGGAAAGCGGCTTCCGGCAGCGGACTGAGCTTCCAGCCGCGTGCAGGGACCGGGTGGAGGGGGCGGAACCGGGAGGGACCTGCGGCCACTCCCGCGGCACTGTGGGAAATGCAGTCCCGGGGCCGCCCCGGGCGCTGCCGGGAAGTGGAGTCCGGGAACGCGCAGCCGCCCGGGAAATGTAGTTCTCGCTGCTCCGCCTCCTTGCGGCCTCAGGGTAAGGGGCCGAGAGTCCCCGTTTGTTCGTCGGGGCGCGTGGTGTTGGGAGAGCCGCGGCGGCTGCGTGTCACGGAAACGCCGCAGCCTCAGAAAGGGGACGGGGAGCGGCAGGCGCCCTGCCGCGGCTTCGGGACAGCGACCGTCGGCGGGCCGGCCTCGGGGGCTCAGGCGCGAACTGTGGGGTCCGGAGGGCTGAACGC
>NC_043714.1:77614575-77615679 GCF_006229205.1 Suricata suricatta
TCAGGCGCGAACTGTGGGGTCCGGAGGGCTGAACGCGGCCGCCGGGGCGCTGCCCGCCGTCCTTCGGGCGCCGGGGGCGCAGGCCGGGCTCGGACCTCCGGGCATCGGGGCCGGAGAGGTCGCGTGGCGGCCCACGGGCCTTCTTTCTAAATTCAGATATTTAACAGCAGCCGACCCTGCTAACACACTGGCAAACAGAATGTGCTGTGCCCTCCGACCCTGTCAACTTAGTATTATGAGAATATATTCCATTAAAAAACACCCATAAATTTGGGGGCGCTTGGGTGGCTCAGTGGGTTAGGCTGGCTCAGGTCATGATCTCAAGGATTGCTCTCTGCTGTCAGCCTGTCAGTGCAGAACCCAGAGCCCATTTCAGATCCTCTGTCCCTCTCTCTCGGCCCCTCCCCCACTTGCACTCTCCCAAAATAAATCAATACTAAAAAAAAAAGATACCTTAATTCCCACACCACTGCATAATCATCCTGTATAATTTCGTTTTCTTGTCGGCATTTCACCAGTTACTAACCGGGTTACTAGAATCACAAGTGGTCACATAGTTTGTATTCTTTTGACGGCAATGCCAAGTCAGACAGTATTTCCCAAGTCTTTGCAGTTTTCTGTTTTTGTTTTTGTTTTGTTTTGCTTTTTAGTTTCCTTCTCTTTGGAGAAACTGCTTTGCTGAGGCCATAGCAGCTGAAACCACAATGAAAATCCATCAAGCCGTCCTGAGATTCAGACATGAGCCGTGGACTGTTACATACCACGTTCCCACACTGTAAGAGGGTTGTATATGATAATGCATTGGGATTGCAGAAAATGTTAGCAAATACTTTAATTGAGATTTAAAATCGTCACCCCTACAGTGTCATTTACTGTCTGTTACGGCAGTGCAATATTTCATAAGCTCTTTCACGTTTTATAATGCTGGAATATGATAAAGAAAACCAAAAATAGCAGATGACACTCAATTTATTTACAGTTTGTTAAAAATACTTTAATATTTATTCATCTTTGAGAGAGAGAGAGAGAGTGAGTGAGCAGACAAGGGGCAGGGAGACAGGGAAAAACAGAGTCTGAGGCAGGCTCCAGGCTGAGCCCAATACT
>NC_043714.1:77615779-77624356 GCF_006229205.1 Suricata suricatta
GAGCCTGCTTCAGATTCTGTGTCTCCCTCTACGTCTGCCCCTCCCCCACTCATACTCTGTGTCTCTCTCCCTCTCAAAAAATAAACATTTAATTTTTTAAAATATTTTACTTATTTTTGATAAAGAGAGAGACAGCATGAGAGGGGGAGGGGCAGAGAGAGAAGGAGACACAGAACCGGAAGCAGGCTCCAGGCTCTGAGCTAGCTGTCAGCACAGAGCCTGACGCGGGGCTTGAACTCACGAACGTGAGATCTGACCTGAGCCGAAGTCGGAGGCTTAACCGACTGAGCCCCCCAGGCGCCCCAAAATAAACAAACATTTTTTAAAAATAATTTTAAGAAAAGAAGGTGGGCTTATCCACCTTAGCTTTCCTGAGGGTTTGGGCAGCTTTACAAATATCATAAACAACCAGTCACAGTTCGTGTCAAGCAGCTGAGGCAGCACGAATTCAAAACTGATCTTTTCTAGGAAGGAGGGCTCCTCTCGTGAGCACTTCCATGCGCCTTCTCTCTTAGAGCCCCCGCCGCTGCTCAGCCTTGAACCCAATCCCTTTAGTGTTTAGCCCCAGATCTCAGGTGTCTTAGGCAGGGAGAGGTTCAAAGTCCAAATGGATCCACATTTCACCAAGACGTTCTGTCTCTGGGCTATATCAAAAACAACCTGATTTTGAGTTATTTTAAGGAGCATTTGTTCAGCACGACTGAGGCCACATCTCAGGCACAGATGAAATGGCGCCACACAAATGACACAGTAATACATCTCGTTTTCCCTCAGTTCTGCCTGGCTCACCTTCTCTACTAACCCTTTTGGTTCCATTTTCTTAGGCTTGCCTCCAACAATCTTTTAAATCAGTGCATAAGATTCAAGGGTTTGTTTTTTTTCTCCCCCACCCCCCGACCCCGTGGCCATCAGTGGGTTCTCTACAGTGAAGAATCTGGGTCTGGAAGAGTCTCTCTCAATCTCTCTCTCTCTCTCTCTCTCTACTTTGCTCAGGACAATTGACACCTTCACTCTGTTGAGTCTTCCAATTCATGAACATGGGATGTATCTCCTAGAGTTTTCATCAGCATTTTGTAATTAGGAGCATACAGATCTTGTCCATTTTTTTAATGTTTTATTTTTATTTTTGAGAGAGAGAATACGTGAGCAGGGGGAGGAGCAGGAGAGAGACAGAGGATCCAAAGTGGGCATCGAACTCATGAACCATGAAACCATGACCTGAACCAAAGGCGGATGCTCAACCAACAGAGCCACCCAGGCGCTCCCAAATCTTGTCCATATTTTAAGAGAGGCAGTCTTGTCTCTGCGTCTGTAAGAGGCCTTCTCCAGGAAGCTTTCCCTGCCTTGCTGGGGGGGGGGGGCCCTGGGGCGCAGCCCCTTCTGGAACTTCTGATTGTTACAGGTCACTGTGAGTCCTCCCACACTCCCTGGATCTCACACCTTGTGAATATCATCCTTCCTCAACTCCTGTCACATCTTTCGTTTGCTTCCAAAGCCTTGCTCTGGCTGGCCTGTTACTATAGTCATCAAACCCAGATGTGGGCTTGGGGTCCGCCTTGCAATGAAGGGAGGGGGCAGCCACCAGCAGCTAGGCAGAGGGTAGGTCTCTGAGGCAGCTCAGCTGGTCCCCCTCCGTGGCCTCTGTCATCTGCCACTAAGTTCCCATGACAACAGGCTCTGCAGCCAGACTCCAGCATCAGAGAGCTAGTGCCTCCCCGGGGGGGAGGGGCGGGGAGAAGGCAACAGGTATTAACTCCCCCAGGAGCCTGATGAGCAAAGGCAGGTGGCCCTCCCATAGTGCCCCTCCCGCCGCACACCTGCAGCAGAGTCCTTCCTAGGAGACAGGCCTGTAAGAGGGGCCATGCAGCCCCAGCAAGGTTTCGGGCAGACTTGAGATTAAGTGTGCCGTTTTCTGGGCACCTGTGCTGGGTGACTGTGCCATCTCTGGAGGTCTCAGCCAGGACAGCCTCTGCTGCCCCTGCAGATCTAGGAAAGGCTCTACTCCTAGCCAGCCTCCCACTCCTCTGCCGGGAGCCCAGGGTCCCTCTGCCGGGCCCTGCTTCATGGGTGCAGCCCCAGGCCGGTGCGGGAGGTTGGGAGAAGTTTGGCTCTGCTCTGACCCCTCAGCTTCAACATCATCCTATTTCTAAGTCTTTAAAAAATTTTTTTTAAGTAATCTCTAACCCCAGTGTGGAGCTAGAACTCATGACCGACATGCTCTGCTGAGCAAGCCAGCCAGACCAGGCACTCCCTAAATCTTTTTTTTTTTAATTTATTTTGAGAGGGAGAGAGAGTCACAGGCAGGGTCCTCACCATCAGCACAGCGCCTGATGTAGGGGTTGAACCCATGAACCATGAGATCATGACCTGAGCCGAAATGAAGAGTCAGATTCTGATCTGAGTCACACAGGCACCCCCGCCAAATCTTAAATAGGGATGGGTGGGGGGTTTTGTGCGGTCCTCCTTTGCTGGCAAGCTGACAGCCCGCGTCACGTGTGCTGACATCGTGTGTGACTCCCCATGCGTCACGAGGCCGTCACTGGACAGTCACCCACACACACCTCCACTCACTGTGGCTGCCACGCTCCTTTTCCTTCTCTCTTTCCTTCTCTTTTTTTCCCTTCCTTGCTTCCTTCCTTTTCTTTCTTTCCTTCCATCTTTCTTTCTTTCCTTCCTTTCTTTTTTTTAAAGTTTTTATTTTTATTTTTTAAATATTTTTTATTTATTTTTGAGAGGCAGAGAGAGACAGCATGAGAAGGGGAGGGTCAGAGAGAGAGGGAGACACAGAATCTGAAAGAGGCTCCAGGCTCTGACCTAGCCGTCAGCACAGAGCCTGACGCGCGTTCAAACCCATGACCATGAGATCATGACCTGAGCCGAAGCCGGACGCTTAACCGACTGAGCCACCCAGGCACCCCTCTTCCTTTCTTTCCTTCCTTCTTTTCCTTCTTTCCTTCTTTTGACAGAGAGAAAGAGAGGGAGAGAGAGGGGGGGGGTAGGGCAGAGGGAGAGAGAGAATTCCATGCAGGCTCTATGCTCAGCACAGAGTGGGATGTGGGGCTTGATCTCATGACCACAAGATCATCACCTGAGCTGAAATCAAGAGTCGGACCCCTAAGTGACTGAGCCACCAGGAGCGTCATTTCTTTCCAATACAATTATTTTCAAGACACTTTTTCTCTGACAAGACAGTGTGTGAAAGGGCAGGTTGTTTAACTCACTTTATGGGGGTATTGGCTCACCACGTGCAAAAGAATCAGATCCCAACATCTCATATTCTTTAGAAATAAATTCCAGATGGCTGGCAGGCCTGAGCATGGAAAGTAAAGTGTGAAACCTCTCTGAGAAAAGGGGCATCGAGCCGGCTCAGTCGGTGGAGCCAGCAACCCTTGATCTTGAGGTTGTAAGTCTGAGCCCACACTGGGTGCAGAGATACTCAAAAATCTTAAAAAAAAAAAGCAAACAACGTTCCCTGAGCAAAGAGCACTGTCAGTGTCCTGTGACAGAAAGGGACCCCAGGACACCGGGTTAGAGAAGGGCACGTGCCACTCTGTGGAGAGGTGACGGTGAGATGGTTGCAGGATCCTGACCAGGCAAGTAACTTGTCCCAGCCCTAAAACACTCCCAGTCACAAGGAAAGAGACAAGCCCAGGGGAAATGGGCCACGGTCATTTCCGTCAGCCTCAACAAGAGGCTGCAATGGCTAAGAAATAGGAGGACTGGCCTGACTAGCAATCAGGTCGGTTCACGGAAGCAGCAGCAGGGGTGAGGACGGGGGGTGGAGCGCAGGGGAGTGCCAGGAGGGGGGTGACGCTCTGTCTGGATTGTGGAGGGCACGCGCGTGGCTACGTGTGGCAGAGCTATTTATCACACGTCTTCATTAACAACAACTACATCTGTGTGTAAGTTGGGTCTCACTGAGCTTGAGAACAAGAACCAGGATGCTGCTCTCCACCCCTCACATCGGCCAATTTCCGGCCACAGAAGGCTTGGTGAAGATGCAGGGAAACGAACTCTCGCTGCGCTAGACGGAGTGCGGGTTACCACAGCCTCTGGAGAGCAAACCCGGCAACAAGCTAACCCTAAAATATGCACGTTTAATCCCGTTTCTAGGCCTGTAGCCTAGAGAGATCCTGGCTCAGACACGGGAATACTGGAGAGGATCTGCTCTCTTGCGTCACTTGCCATAGAGAGCAGCGAACACGCGCCACGGTCATCACTAAGGAGCGGTGTAGATACACAGAGGGTTAGGGTCCGTGTGAGTGGGTGGGCCAGACCGATTCTGTGTTAACATGGGGGGATTTTGAAACAATGCTGAGTAAAAAGAGCCAAGCGCACAATGACAGGCACGCCTGCTCCGTGAGCGCTGAAAACGCACGCAGGGCGCGAGGCCAGCGGCTGTCGCGCTGCTGTCGGGACCGGCGGGGCCTGCTCCCGCTCCTGCGCGCTCCTAACACCGGTCTCCATTCGCTGCCAGGGCTCGTCTGCAGTCCCTGCGGGGGGGGGGGGGGCGGCAGCGCCCGCGGTACCGCCGGGGCTTCAGTGGTTCCCGCCGGCCCGCCGCCGCCACGTGGGGACGGCCGCGCCATTCGACACCTGCTCTTCCGGGGGGGCGCGCAGGGGCCGATTTGGCAGGGCCGGGTCCAGAGGACACGTGTGCACCCGCAGGACGAGCCACACAGCCAGGTAAGAGCGGGGCCCTGGCGCTTCGGCTTCGGTCTCCACCGGTGAGGGCCTTCCAGCGCCGCGGGCGTCGGCTCTTCCCACCACCGGTTGTCCCGGAGCGGCCGCGAAGGGAGGCCCCGCGCGGGGCCGACGCCAGCATTTACAGCTCCCCGGCAGCGACACCCCGACACCACTCGGGGACTGGCCGCACTCGGGGTGCGGGAGCGCGGAGACCAGACACCTGCCCTCGTCTCGGCGCCGACTCGCGCGCACGCGCTCGGGCGGAAGTGCGCACCAGCGAGAGGCCTCCGGCCGCGCTGTGCCTAGAGCGACCCCGGTTGTTCTCGGGGCGGGGCCTCGGCCAACTTCCGGCCGCGGCGTGCGGGCGGCGCTGCGGGCTTTGTCGGCCGGCCCTGTTTTCACCGCTGGTCGCCTGGTGAGTGGGTCGTGTCCGGCCGGGGGCGGGCGCTGGGGCGACGGGGCCCGCCGGGCGGGCAGGTGTCGTGGGCGCCGAGCTCGGCTCTGGGCGCGGCCCGCCCCGCCCCGCTCGGGAGCCCCGGATCCGGGGCTTCGGTGAGCCGGCCTCGGAGCCGCCGTCACGGCCTCTCCCGCGAGGTTGCCGGGCCCGCACCTTCTCTCCGTAGGGAGCGTCACGGGAGCAAATACTCGGGCCCCAGGCCCTGGAGGCTCCAGCTTGAGCGCCTTGGGTCGCAGTGCTCAAGCCTGCTGGCTCCTCCGGGTGCCCTGGGGGAGGAGGTGAGGGCTGCAGGTAGCGCTGCTGCCGTGCTCCCAGCCTGTCTCCTCTCCGTGGGGCCTCTGTGCTGGAGGGGGCGCGGAAGCAGCACCCCGTGCCCTGGGAAGTGAGCCCGGAGAATTCTCTGGTGGGGAGAGGTGGTTGGCTGTGCTGTTCTAGCTCTTTCCTAAGGGTTTCTATTCTTCTACAAGTCTTTATCCATCCCCGTGGCTGAGTGCGGATGGCAGGGACATTTACCGCCTCCCAGACGGGTTACTTCATGGGGTCGGGATCCTCGGCCAGGAGCACGCGGAGGCTTCCCGGGAATGTTAGCGGGAGGCAGGCTTGGAACTCAGGCAGTTTGTTTGTAGAGCTGATGCTCATAATTGCTCTTTGCCACGGCTTTTTCCCGAGATCGAGTCCCAGTGAATGATGGAAATAAGTGTCTCTTGCTCGCGTAGGATCCGAGATGCTCATCTAAGCCAGTCTTCAGGGCGTAGTTGGCTCCGTATGGGACCAAGGGGGCATGAGACCTTTGATCCTCTTAGAGCTGCGGTGTCCTAACTCTGTTAATGACAGCGATAACCAGGGGATCTGGAGATACGGAGAGAAGTTGGGGGGGGGTGCTCTGTTTTTTCACAGGCCTGCACTCGTGGCTCCAGCCTCTCCTGTAGTGATGCTGATGGGTTCCTGACTCCTGGAAAGGCCTTGGGGGTGATGTGGAGAGAGGTCGGAGCTGAGAGGCCCAGTCTCGAGCCAGGGATGGGAGGGGCGGTCCGGGGAGCGGCTGCCATTGAAGTAGTTCAAGTGTCATTGAGGCAGTTCTAGGAGCCATCAGGCACGGCAGGGAAGGCAGCTGGCATAGGGCCGCTGCACTTGTCAGGAGAAGCCCTCTCCGTATCCTCGGGCAGGGCCCAGGGAGCGGGAACTAGAGGGCTGTGGGGGGCGGTGGGGAGGGGGAGGGGGGTAGTGGCTCTCAGCTGGTGTGGCCTGAAGCGGGTCACCTCCCTGAGCCTCCCAGGTAATTGTGAGGAGAACATGAGAAAACTAGAAACAAGACACCCTGCATAGTGACCGGCACGACCAGGTTCTCAGTTTCCTCCGTAATGACAGGTGCAGATTCTCAAGGAGTTCAGTACGGCGCCCCTTGCGCTTGGCGTTCCCTTCCTGCTTTAGGCCATAAGCCACAGACTGCGAGTCTGGCCAACCTGTGGGCCCAGGGCCACGGTACCCCTTTACCAGCGCAGTGCCTGCCTCGGCACCCCTCCCTTCCCACCCCAGAGCCGCTCGGGATTGCTCACGGGTTCCCGCTCCAGGCTACCATCCCGCTTCATTTCCAACACCGAGGATTTTCCCGGTCTTCTCAACGTCAAGTGTGTCTTTGCGTGTGTTCTGTTTTATCCGGCAGGTTCTATGTGTTATAACAGAAACGCGGGCCTTATTAGCTCAGTGTGTTGTGGAGTCAGAAGGGTGCTGGATTTTTACTTCTTTTTGTTCATTTCATTCAGATTTCTTTAAGTGAAAGCTTATCAGTTCAGTTTTGCTTGAATTCACAGAGGAAAACGACTAAGCAGAAACTGAAAATTATTTTCAGATAAATATTTATTCAAAGTATAACTCTCTGTTAAGAAAAAAATTATGAGAGGCACCTGGGTGGCTCAGGGCATGATCTCACGGTTCGTGGGTTCGAGCCCCATGTTGGGCTCTTCGCGGACAGCTCAGAGCTTTTTTGGGATTATCTCTTTCCCTCCCCCTCTCTCTGCCCTGCCCCTGGCAAGCACATGCATCATCCCTCTCTCCCTCTCTCTCGCTCTCGCTTAAAAATAAACATAAAAAATTTCCAAAAATCATTAAAAGACACACATTTTTAAAGCTATTTTCTTGTAGTTAGATGAAAGCTTGTTTGCAGGGAGTTCAGCACTCCTTTTAAGCATAAAACTCAGAAGATGTTATTTTCAAGACAGACAAAATCCCAACATTTTACTGCCACCTTTTTTAATTAAGAAAAGTAAGACTTAATCTGTTAGTTTACTTCTACAATACTTGATCCACATGATCCAAGCAAAGTACCCTGTAACAGTGACAGGTGACACTTGGGAAGGGAAAAAAAATCTTTGGCGTTGGGGACACGGGCACCGGAGAAGGACAGACCTAGATTTGAACCTCAGTGCTGCCTCTCACTGGTTTAGTGACCTAGGACAGTGGCCTTCCCCTTCGCCTCTGTCTCCTCATCTGTAAACGAGAGTGAATATCCAGGGAACACCTGCCTTGTGAGGCTTGGAGGAGCGTGGGAGGCAGCGGGAGGCAGTGCTCGGCCCTGCGCCAGGGGGCGCTCGCGGGGCCCCTGCCCCCCTCCTGAGCTCTGAACCAGGGGCCGCCTCCCTCCCCGGCAGAGGCTGGAGCCCCCGAAGCCCTGGACGACTGCCGCCCGGGCTCCGGGGCCGCGCCGGAGGCGGGTGCTGCTCGCCCACTCTTCTCGCTCCTCTCCCAGCCCTTGCCTCCTGCCAGCTCCCTCTGTCTCTGGGGAGGGGACAGCCGCAGGAGGCGGGCAGAATACCTCCCGGGAGCACGTGTCTGATCCGAGTAGGGATTCCCTGACTACCTGCGGTGGCGACCGTTCAGAGAGCGAGGTGACATCTGTGTGGATGGGCTGGAGCGACGCAGGGTGTGTTGTGAACGGGGGCCCAGTTGCAGCCGGTGAGTGTGGTGTGACCCCAATCTTATTTTGGAGGCTCGTGTGTGCGTCAGTAAGTGGGTGTGGTAACCGCGTTTGTTCGGGCAAAGTAGAAGCAAGTGCGCGCGGCCAGACCGGCGCGGCGGCCGTCTGCTGGCTTGGTGAGCACTTTCCTTGTGGCTGTATCGCCTACGTTTCTTTACTACTTAAAACACTTCTGCACGTGCGTCTTGTTTGTAATGGCTAAGAATTGAAAGGATGCAAAAATGGAACAGGATGTAAAACCAAGCCATGTAGTCCTGATCCGATAAAAATACCAGTGCAGAAAAAATACCAGGGGGCAAGTGCTAACTGGTAGTCTTAGGGTTAAAGGTCATTTTAGTTTTCTTTTTTTCTGTCTTTCTATTCTCTCCATTTTCTCATTGGCATAATTTACCTCCTACCTTTAAAAACTAACTAGTTAAAGGGAAATTCCATAAGCAGGAGAAGGATAGTTTTAAAGCGG
>NC_043714.1:77624456-77639873 GCF_006229205.1 Suricata suricatta
GTGCCCGCTGTGCCCAGCGGCGGCCGGCCGTGCCCGGCGCCGCGCCCTCGGCGCTAGCTGGTGGTGGGCGGGCTCAGCTCGCTTTTCGTCACTGGGAGCGCCGGTCTGAGTTCGGGCTGTTCACCGGCGTCACTCACGCGTTACTCAAGCTGCCCTGATTCAGACAACTTCACTTCTGGTGCCATTGCGTCTACGTAGGTGGCTCTGGCCCCCAAGGCCTCCGGGAGCCTGGCTGCTCTGCCACATCCACATGTCACCACGGGTGGAGGTAGGGGCCCCGCAACCTTTATTCCCGGCTGTTCGCACTCAAGACGGCGAGTCCTGGTCTCCAACGCCCAGCCAAAGAGCAGCATGACCGTGGGGACGCACCCACTCGCTGTCCGCGGCCACACTGGTTCCCAGTGGAATTTGCAAACGTGTCCTGAACAGGTGGCCACCAAAGCAGATCCAGGACCCGGGAGCCCACAGTCACGCTCCTGGGAGTACACCCGCCGGAAACGGCCTGCATCGGCGGGAGCAGTTACAGCCGCCTTAACGGTCACCCCGCACCGCAGACCGCTGAGGCGTTCGGGAGACGTGGAGAAGCGAATCGTGATGGGCTCGGGCGGGAGCGCGCTGCCTGCCGCGGTGCCGGCGGTCACAGGCGTGGTACTGAGCCACAGCAGAGACGTTTTGGGGGGAGTGATGAAAATGTTCTGGAAGGAGTTAGTGGTGATGGTCGGGGCGCCTGGGGGGCTCAGTCGGGTAAGTGTCCGACTTCGGCTCAGGTCATGACCTCACAGTTTGTGGGTTCGGGTCCCGCATCGGGCTCTGTGCTGACAGCTCGGAGCCTGGAGCCTGTCTTTGGATTCTGTGTCTCCCTCTCTCTCAGCCCCTCCCTTGCTCATGCTGTCTCTCTCTCTTTATCTCTGTCTTTCTCTCAAAAATAAATAAAACATTAAAAAAAGAATAGTGGTAATGGTTTTGTAATCTTAGGGATACTCTACAAACACTTTTCTGTGCGCTTCAAGATGGTGAGTAGGGGCGCACAGGTGTCCAACTCTTGATTTCCCCTCAGGTCGTGACCTTCTGGTTCGTGGGATTGAGCCCCGCGTGGGTTTCTGTGCTGACAGCAAAGAGCCTGCTTGGGATTCTCTCTCCTCAACTTGTGGGCGCACGCGCTTTCTCTCTCTATCAAAGTAAATAAATAAAGTGTAAGACTGTGAGTTATAACTCAAATAATGGGTATGTGCTGAATAAAAAGCAGACACAGAAACATGTATGATTCCATTTAAATGAAATTTTTAAATGTTCTTTTTATTTATTTTTATTTTCTTAATGTTTTTTATTTTTGAGAGACAGAGAGAGACAGCATGAGCAGGGGAGGGTCAGTGAGAGAGGGAGACACAGAATCTGAAAACAGGCTCTGTCAGCACAGAGCCCAGTGCCGGATTCAAACCCACAGACCATGAGATCATGACTTGAGCTGAAGTCGGGTGCTCAACCAACTTGAGCCTCCCAGATGCCCTTAATTTTTCATTTTTAAGTAAGATCTGTGCCCAGCATTGGGCTCAAACTCACATGTCCAAGATCAAGAGTCACGGGCTCTGGGGGCGCCTGGGGGGCTCAGCCGGTTGAGGTCTGGCTTCGGCTCAGGTCATGATCTCACGGATTGTGGATTCAAGCCCCTTGTCAGGCTCTGTGCTGACAGCTCAGAGCCTGAAGCCTGCTGCAGATTCTGTCTGTGTCTCTCTCTATCTGACCCTCCCCTGCTTACGCTGTCTCTCTCTCTCTCTCTCTCTCTCTCTCTCTCTCTCTCTCTCAAAAATAAAACATTAAGAAAAATTTTTTTAAAGAGTTGCAGGTCTTGCTGACTGAGCCATGAAATGGGCAGAGCTCTCCGGCTGTATTTACAGAAGCGGCTGCCCTTGGAGGGACAGGAATGTCATGTGTTGGCCCGGTGTTGTTAACGGTGTCACAAGGAGTTCAGTGAATGTGTGTGCTTGAGCAAGTCACAGCTCATGTCAAGAGAAAACCGTGTTGTGAGGCCGCCCTGCCTGGGCCAGAGAGCACACGTCACTGTCACTCGCTCTGCTTCCGCTCCTGTTCCTGCTCCCCCTGCCCCAGCTCTGCCCTCAGAAGCAGGTCCTCATCCTCGATGGCCACATTGGAAATGGGTCTGGAGGGCATGCCTTCACAGGTTGGCACAGCAGGTCTGCTTCCCACTGGGGCAGATTTGGGGCAAGAAGTGATTGCTTGGGGGCACCTTGGGCGGAGCTCCCCAGAAGTGGACTTACTGCATGGAGCTCTCAGGTGGCACATCTGTAAGAAAGGCTGGACAACAGTCGAGGCGCCCCAGGTGGAGGCCAGGACACTCTGGGCTCCTGTGCTCAGCCAGGCGCTGGCTGTGGTGTGGCAGGCATCTGAGACGGCCGCCCAGGGTCCTGGCCCGAAGGCGCGCCCGCCTCCTCCCGGCTCTATGTGAGGTCCTGAGCCAGCTGGCGGCGGGTGGGGGGCTCTCCAGGCAGACCGACCTAGTCCTGCATGGCCTTGGAGAGTCGTTTTCTGCAGCTGGTGGCAGCAGAGAAGGCGGTTTCTGTGTGCTGTTCCCGTCCGAGACACACCCGCATCCCTGGGGGCTGAGGGCAGCTTGCAGCTGACCGCTGGCGAGGAGTCCGGGAACGTCTGTCGTTGTAAGGAACTGATTTTTCCTGACCTCTGGATGAGTTTGGAAGTTTCCCAGCACTTCCAGCTTTGAGCCCAGCCTCGCCGATGCCTTGTGTGACCCTGAACAGGGCTCCCAGGCCCTCGGCTGTGGCCCTGATCTTCAGAGGTATGAGATGACAGGTGTGCTGCTTTCTGGTGCTGTGTTTGTGGGGCATCACCGTACAGTGACGGACAGCTAAGAGCGGGCCTTCAAGGGGAGGGCCGTGACCTTGTGGGGAAGCAGAGTCCTGCCTACAGGTGGTTCCCAGGGTGAGAATTTCAAAGTGGGGGGTGGGAGTGGGCCCTGCATCCTGGCCACTATGCGTGGTAACTGCTGACTGAACAAGATTTCCCACAGTGACTGCCCCGGGATGCAGAGAGCCGTGTGGACCGTCAGCGCCCCTGTGCCCCATCCCCCCTTCCAGTTCTTACCTTCTCCCGAAAGGTCATCAGGGTCTTCGTCTCCCACATAGATTGCTTTGGTCTGTTCTAACTTCATATAAACGGTTCTACAGTATGAACTCTCTTGTGCCTAGCTCCTTCTGCCTCACACATTGCATCTGTGAGATTCATCTTTGCTTTTGTGTTTAGCAGGCTTTATTTTTCATTGCTGTGTCTTATTCCCTTGCAGGAGTACTCCTCCGTCCACCCCTCTCTGTTGGTTATTTCAGCGGCTATGAATGGTGCCGCTGTAAAGTTTCCAGCTCTAGAGTTGTGCGGCGGAGGCTTGTGTTACTGAGTGGGCGAGAGGAGTGGGTGTTAGTGCACAGGTAGAGATGTTCACTTTAGACTGGACCGAGGACAGTGGAACTGCGTAAGAAGGGCATGGCCTGGGGATGGACAGGCTGTAGATGGGCAGGAGGGAGTCGACATTCTCCACTCATTGCTTCTGTCTCACTGAAATAAGCACGGGCATCAACTGAGAGGGAGGAGGGAGTATTGGATGTTTAGAGAAGAGAGGACAAAGCAGGGATGGTCTTGTAGGAGAATAAGGAAAGTAGGGATCGCTGGTGGCTCTCATGGCCCCGTTAGGCAGGGGGTTTGTGAATGTACAGAGAGCTCAGTGGGTGTAGATACAGATGCAGAACAAGAAGCAAGCAGAATGTAGCCCACGTGGGGATTTTCCCACGAAAACGTGATAGAGGAAGGGCGGGGGGAGTTAGGATTAATATGCAAGAAGATGATTATAATATGTGACTGAAGATAAACACAATACCACAGACCATGTGATCTGAGCTTGGCACAGAGGAAAGGGAGGACAGTGAGGGGTGGCAAGGTCAATACATTCGATTCTTTGGAAATATGACATGACTTTTTAATGGAATCCAAGCCACATCCCTCCCCATTAGTTTGTTCCCAGAGTTGAGTGTTGGGGGGGGCAGAGAAGCCTTCTCAGGTGGCTGCGATGCACGTGGGGTGTCCGTGTGTTGGGTGGGGGGTGTGAGCGAGGGAAACACTCCTCTCTCCCAGCCTCTGGATGTATTTTATCCTCCACCTGCTCCAGCAGATTCCTATCTGTTGACAAAGGCAAAAGATGATCTTATTCTCTTTTATTTCAGATTCTGACTTAGGAACTCGTGACAAGAAGGTGATCTGGAGCCTGAATTTCTGAGGATGGAAAGCTGCCTAAGACAATGTCAGAAACCCCCACAGTGATGGAGCTCCCTGCCACTGAGTCTGGGGCATTCCCCAAACCCAAATTAGGGGGGCTGTTGGGAAACCCAGAAGGGCAGAACTTGCGGGGCTGTCCCGCTCAGGAGGGAGGTTTCAGGCAGGTGACAGTTACTCACTGGAAGATTCAAGCAGGAGAGGCAGGTCAGGTGGGCAGTAAATCAGGAGAAAGCCCAATTCTGAGCTCGAACCTCCTCCTCCTCCAGAGAGAGCTTGTGGAAGGAGAACCCCACCAGTGTGAGACTTGCAGGCAGACCTTCCCATTTAGCTCGGACCTTGTAGGACATCAGATTGCTCCTACTGGGGAGAAACCTGGCAGGTGTGAGCAGTGTGGGAAGAGCTTCAGCCAGAGCTCCCGCCTTGCTGAGCATCAGAGAGCTCACACTGGAGAAAGACTCTACGTGTGCAGCATGTGTGGGGAAGACTTCAGTCACTACACAGAACTTGCTGAGCACCAGAGGGCACATGCGGGAGGAAAGCCGTTCCGATGCATGCAGTGTGGGAGAGCGTTCCGTCACAGCTCAGACCTGGTTCGGCACCAGCGGGTTCACACCCGGGAGAGGCCTTTTGAATGCAAAGAGTGTGGGAAAGGCTTCAGTCAGAGCTCCTTGCTTATTCGCCATCAGAGAATTCACACAGGAGAAAGACCCTATGAATGTAACGAATGTGGAAAGTCCTTTATTAGGAGCTCAAGCCTTATTCGACATTATCAGATCCACACAGAAGTGAAACAGTATGAATGTAAGGAATGTGGGAAGGCCTTCCGTCATCGCTCAGACCTCATTGAACATCAGAGAATTCACACTGGAGAGAGGCCCTTTGAATGTAATGAGTGTGGGAAGGCTTTCATTCGGAGCTCGAAGCTGATTCAGCATCAGAGGATCCATACTGGGGAAAGGCCTTACGTGTGCAATGAGTGTGGGAAGCGTTTCAGCCAGACGTCAAACTTTACTCAGCACCAGAGAATTCACACCGGAGAGAAGCTCTATGAATGTAGTGAATGTGGGAAAGCTTTCTTTCTGAGTTCATACCTTATTCGACACCAGAAAATCCACACTGGAGAGAGAGTGTATGAATGCAAGGAATGTGGGAAAGCCTTTCTCCAGAAAGCCCATCTCACTGAGCATCAGAAAATCCACACCGGGGACAGGCCCTTTGAATGTAAGGACTGTGGGAAGGCGTTTATTCAGAGCTCCAAGCTGCTTCTGCATCAGATTGTTCATACTGGAGAGAAGCCTTATGTATGTAGTTATTGTGGGAAAGGCTTCATTCAAAGGTCAAACTTCCTTCAACACCAGAAAATTCATACTGAAGAGAAACTGTATGAATGTAGTCAGTATGGGAAAGATTTCAGCTCGACCCCAAACTTTAAAAATAATCAAGGTGTTCACCAGGAGGGACTTCCCTTGAATAAAACCAGCATACATTTGGGCGAGAAGTCTGCAGGTCCCGGGGGGCACACAACTGACTTACAGTCTGTCTCCAGCTAAGTGAGCGACGTTTGGAAGGGAGTGGCACGAGTCCACATGATTCCATTCATGTGACGGATGTACCGGCATTTTCCAAAGTCCTAGGCTGGGCTGCTTTCAGAGGGGCTGTCCCCTACCGCCGTGCAGTGGGGCTGGGCTGCTGTCCTCAACTAGTAACGTGTGACCTCAGGAGCCACAAGACTGCACAAGTGACTCTGGGCTGGAACAGTGCTGAGGGGGGAGCTAGGTCTCAAAGAAGGTTCTGTATTTTATTGCACAGTTACAGTTCTCTCCCACGTTAAATCCTTTTTAAAGCAGAACTACGAATCTCAACCTGATACTTAAGAGAATATTAATAGTAAATTTTGATATATTAAAAGAGCAAGTTGGAGAAAGATCTTTCTTATTTAAAATCACAAATTGGTTCCCTATTGTCCTTAGGACGCTTCCCAAACTCAGTCCTGCTTTCTAAGGCCTTTTTGCTTCCTCGAGGTTCATCCACGGCTTAACCACTGGTTGTGGCAACGTTAGCGGGTCGACGCTCTCACTCCCCCAAGCTGCTCCTGCCTCACCTCTGCCCTTGCTTGAATGCGCTCTGCACACCTGACTGACTCAGGTGTTGGGTCAGGCTCAGCCAGCTCTCCCCCCACCCCCCGCCCCTGCTTGTGTTGCTAGTGAGCACTTCTGTTACGGCTCTTACTTTGGTATATGAAAGGGTTTTTGGTTTTTTTTTTTAATCTGCTCTCTCATTATTATACTATTGGCTCCTTATGGACATGATCATAGCTGGTTGACTTGTGTGTCCCTGTATTTAGTGCAATAAGGAGCACACCCCAGTCTACGTGTAATTGGCATCTCTCTTGCTCTGTCCCTCTTCTACTGCTATACTTAAATTTTTTGGATCCTGTTCGTAACAGCATAACTTATTGGTCTACTGGAAATGTCTTCTCTGTGAGCACTGTCCACATCTTGTACTTGTACCTGACTCGGGTGGTGAGTGGTAGCTAGTGTAAGACTAGCACGCCTCAGGTTTATCGCCTTTAGAGCTCACCCACGACTTGTCCACTTGCGTTTGGGGGGCCCTGTGTCCACTTGGTTGCCTGTGTATCTCTCTAACCCACTCGAGGGGCGCACGTTCCCAGCGCGTTGCACAAGGTTTTCTCTCTCAGCGGTTCCATGATTGGCCTCATCGCTTCTGGTCTGTCCACTTGCTTTCTGGCTCACTTTGTCATTGATTTGCAAATTGTAGTGGTCTAGAAGGACCAGTGCTGAACCCTAGGAAACCAGGGGAAGCTGTTCCATCTGCCGGGGAAGACGGACTGCACACAGTGTTAGTGTTAAAGTACAGGTCCCCAGTTGTGTAGGACATAGGTAAGGTGGGGACTCGCTGCGCATGAAGGGGCTGGAAGAGCTTCATGAAAGAGGAGATGCCGGACTGGAAGAGCCATGGCAGCTTGAGAACGAGAGCGACCTGGGAGATGACCCTGCAGCACAGGGAGGTGGTGGACTCCCCTTCTGGTAGCTTGCATTGACAGTAGCCACGAGCAGAGAATTCACAGTCGTTGCCTCTGAATTTCTTCTCTGACACAAGCCAAAACAACCAGTTTGGAAATGGCGTAAATCATCCTATTTGCCCATTAGGGCAGATTTTGAGTTCTTAAATTCCAGCAACCTTAGAAGCCTCCGGGGGTAAGTGATAAAGAGAGGCATACAGCACTGCATCTTCTGGAAAACTCATCATTAGAGAAGTTTCATGTGGTTCGGACCCGATAGTACCGGACCACCTGAGTGGCCTTTGGTGACATCCAGGTTCCACACGCCTATTTAAAGTGTACAGAGTTTTGAGAAACCATATACCTGTGTAACCACCATTAGAATAAGGAAGAATAACATTTTTATCACACAGCGTTGCTCCCTTTTGCCCTTTCCCCGTTCCTACCCTGGTCCCGAGTAACCACTTTCCATCGGCGTAGTTTTGCTTGTAGGGCTTCACATTAAATGGACCTACACAGTACGTAATCCTGCGTGGCTTGACTGACTTTGCTTTGGCGGGTCTGACAGACTCGGCCCGGTACCTCTGTGTCTCGGCGTCTCTGCTGAGCAGTGTTCCGTCGTCTGGACAAGCCGTTTGTTATTCATCCACCTGTTGATAGAAATTCGGGTTTCCAGATTTGGGTCTTAACAAATAAAACTGCTATGAGCATTTGTGTAAAAGTATTTATTTGTAAATGCCTCTTTATTTCTCTTTGGTGAATGCCTGGGAATTTACTTTCTGGGTTATAAGTGTGTTTTTCACTTTATTTTTTATTTTATTTTTAATGTTTATTTTCGAGAGAGAGAGAACATGAGGGGGAGAGGGGCGGAGCGAGGGAGACACAGAACTCAAAGCAGGCTCGAGGCTCTGAGCTGTCAGCACAGAGCCTGACATGGGGCTTGAACCCACAGACCGTGAGATCATGACCTGAGCCGAAGTCGGACGCTTAACCGACTGAGCCCCCCAGTAGCCACAGTATGTTTCCTGCTTTATAAAAAGTTGCCAAAAAGTCCTCCGTAGTGGCTGTACCGTGTTACCCTCCTGCCGCGGTGCGTCTCTTCCAGATGCTCACGTCCTTGCCGACGCCTGATACCCCGACTCGTCTGAAATGGAATCCATCCTAGTTATGTGTGACGCTGTGTTGGTGTTTCTGCTTTGTATTTGTATGTTCAGTGATCGTGCCGCGTATCTTCATTTGCATGTTGCCATTATCGATCCTTTTTCGTGAGGTGTCTATACATCTTTGCCCATTACAAATTTTTTTAATGTTTATTTTTGAGAGAGAATGTGATTGGGGGAGGGGCAGAGAGAGAGAGAGGGAGACACAATCCAAAGTGGGCTCCAGACTCAGCTCTCAGCACAGAGCTGGACACGGGACTCAAACTGAGACCGCGAGATCATGACCTGAGTTGAAGTCAAGCACTTAACCGATGGAGCCACTTCTATTTTCTGAAGTCGTTTTCATAGTAGTAATGTTATTTCTGACTTAAATGTATGATACATTTCACCAGTGAAACCCTGGGGATTTCTTTTTGAATTAAATTACAAATTTAATTTTTTTGATTTGTTTTGTTTTTGAGAGAGTGTGTGCAAGCAAGGGGGAGGGGCACAGGGAGAGTAGGAATGTTAAGCAGCTTCCACACTTAGCACAGAGCCTGATGCAGGGCTCAATCCCATGGCTGAGGTCATGGCCTGAGCCGAAATCAAAAGTTGGACCCTGAACCAAATGAGCCACCCAGGTGCCCCCAAATTCAATGTTTGCAATAGGTAACACTACTACTCTGATTTTTCTTTTCTTGTGCCAATGTTGGTAATGTGCAGCTCTTTCAAGTGGTTACTTACCTAGTATGTTATGTTGCTGGCATAAAGTTCAAAACATTCTATTGTTGTATTTCTGTGCATTCTGGCTTATATTCTGTTTTAATTAGTTGTATTGTAAGCGATTTCCCCTCCTCCTGCTAATGGTCACCGGTGCTTCTTTTTGATCAGTGTGGCTAAATATTTACCAATGTTCCTGCTGCTTTAAGAAGCAGCTTCGGGTGTCGACTTTTCTCCATTGCTTGTCCATTTTCTGTGTCACAAATAGAATCGTTTTATTTCTTTCCTTCCACTTTGAACTAATTTCCCCTTTTCTAGTTTATGGAAGTGGAGGCTTACGTCATTGGTTTTAAATCGTTTTTCTTTTCTCATATAAGCCCTGAGACCGAACAGTTTTCCTCCAAATAGTGCATCGCTGCACTCCATAAGTTTTGATCTGTCATTTTCATCATCGTTCAGTAAATATGTTCCTATTTCTCTTGGGATTTTTTCTTTGACTATGATTTATGTGGAAGTGTGTTGAATTTCCAAATACTTGGGGCATTTTTCAGTTATTTTTATTACTGATTTCTAATTTAATTCCATTATACAGTCAGACAACATATGCCATGTTTTAGCTCTTTTTGATTCACTATTCGTTTCCTAGACCTCCACGTGCCCCTGCAAAGCCCTGGCGTTGTGCCACTGGCGAGTGTTAGAGGTCTGTGCGAGTCAGGCCCGTCTGTCTGATAAGCTTGCCCATGTTTTCTGTATCGTTCCTGATTTTCTTTCTACTTCCCTGTCACTGAGAGCGGAATGTTGGACTTGCCAATTACAATTATGGATTTGTCTTTTTTCCTTCATGTTGTCAAATTTATGTATTTCGCACCTCTGGCTTGGGCTACATAAACAATTAGATTTGCTGGGATTTTTTAAATTTTTTAAATCTTTATTTTTGAGAGAGAGAGAGAGAGAGAGAGAGAGAGAGAGAGAGAGAGAGAGAGAATGAATGGGGGAGGGGCAGAGAGAGAGGGAGACAGTCTGAAGCAGGTTCCAGGCTCTGAGCTGTCAGCACAGAGCCTGATGCAGGGCTCGAACTCACAGACTGTGACATCATGACCTGAGCCTAAGCTGGATGCCCAACCACCTGAGCCACCCAGGCACCCTGATTTGTTGGTTATTTGATGATCCTTTGGCATTTAAAAGTGTCTATCTTTGGTATTTTTTAAAAACCCCAAATTTGATGCTAATACAGCTGTTTTAGGGTTATGATTAGTGCTTCCAGGATATATTTGTACTTTCTGTGTGGGGTCCGTACCCCTCCCAGCTCCTCCTGGGAGGGCACTCGTCCTCTGGTCAGCCCTTATGAGGCCCCCCACTCCCACGTGGTGGGCTCAGTCACCCCAGCTGCCTGACCTTTGACAAGTACCAGGAAAACAGCAACTGTCTTCTGTGCAGAGAGAAGCAGGTAGAGACCCCAGGAGAAATAAGATGGGCCCAGGCTATGGTTCAGCATCACCTGGGGAGTTTTTAATTTTTTAAATTTATTTTATATTTTTAAACATTAAAAAAATTTTAACATTTCTATTCAGTTTTGAGAGACAGCATGAACAGGGAGGCAGAGAGAGAGGGCGACACCAAATCCAAAGCAGGCTCTAGGCTCTAAGCTGTCAGCACAGAGCCCAACGAGGGGCTCAAACCCACGAACCTGCGAGATCATGACCTGAGGCAAATTCAGCTGCTCCACCTACTGAGCCCCCCAGGCGCCCCCACCTGGGGAGTTTTAACCGCCCCTGGGGTGGCACTGCTGCAGGCCAGGCTGATTTAATTAGCTCAGGCAGCCTCCACAGTCACACTTTTAATCTTACACTTCTTTTTTAAATTTTTTAAATTTTTTTTTACTTATTTTTGATACAGAGAGAGACAGAGCATGAGAGGGGGAGGGGCAGAGAGAGGAGGAGACACAGAACCGGAAGCAGGCTCCAGGCTCTGAGCTAGCTGTCAGCACAGAGCCCGACGCGGGGCTCGAACCCACGAACGTGAGATCTGACCTGAGCCGAAGCTGGAGACTTAACCGACTGAGCCCCCCAGGCGCCCCAATCTTACACTTTTTGAGATAACAGTAGGTTCACGCCCATGTGTAGGATGTGATACAGAGTTTCCATGTTCTGCTTCCCCCACCCGCCCCAACACGGCACCATCACGGTGTCCTCAAGACACAGAAGATTTCCTCAGGAAGAGGAACTTGCACTACTTACTCTTTTATATCCACACTCACTTCCCTTCTGCCTTTCAACCCCTCCTTCTCAGCTAGCAACCATTAGTGTTTTCTGTTTCTTTTTCTTTTTTTAAATTTTTAAATGTTTATTTTTGAAGAGACAGAGCACAAGCAGGGCAGGGGTCAGTGTGCAGAGAGAGATGGAGACGCAGAATCTGAAGCAGGCTTCTGGCTCTGAGCTGCCAGCACAGAGCCCAACACGGGGCTCAAGCCCACAAACTGTGAGATCCTGACTTGAGCCAAAGTTAGAGGCTCAACTGACTGAACCACCCAGGTGCCCCTGTTTTCTCTGTTTCTATAATTTTGTCTTTCAACAGTGTTGTATCAATGGAGTCGTACAATACTATGGACTTGACCTGTTAGGGCAGTCATCTCCGTCCTCCATGAGGATAAGACCCGGACATAGAGACCATTAGAGTGGAGCAAAGCCCAGAAGTAACCTCTTCTATATCCATTCAGATGATTGCTACCATGAGTGCCAAGAACATTCATTGGGGGAAGGACAGTCTTTTCAACAAATGGTGCTGCCAGAGAAGGGACAGTGGGCCCTTATCTAACACTGTATGTAAAAACTAACTGCAAATGGATCCAAGGCCTCAGCTTAAGATCTAAAGCCATAAAACTCCTAGAAGACAGGGGAGATGCTTGATGACACTGGATCTGGTGGTGATTTCTTGGATATGACACCAAA
This sequence comes from Suricata suricatta, assembly GCF_006229205.1. Taxonomy (NCBI): domain Eukaryota; kingdom Metazoa; phylum Chordata; class Mammalia; order Carnivora; family Herpestidae; genus Suricata; species Suricata suricatta. The sequence continues at coordinate 77,636,582 of NC_043714.1, forward strand.
AAGCACAGGCAACAATAGCAAAAATAGGTATATGGTGCTTCATCAAAATTAAAAACTTGTGCAACAAAGGGTACTATCACAGACCAAAAGGTAACAACGGGAGAAAACTTTTTGCACATATCTAATAAACGATTCATACCCAGAATATATAAAGAACTCCTAAAAACAGCAACAACAAAACTGAATTTGAAAATGGGCAAAGGACTTTAAGCATCTCTCCAAAGAGGATGTTTGTGGGTTTTTAAAAGTTTATTTTGATAAAAAGGGCATGAGTGCCAGCAGCCGAGGCGCAGAGAGAGCGGGGAAGAAGAGCGTCCCAAGCAGGCTCCGTGCGCTCAGCACCCGACGCCAACATGGCGCTCGAACTCAGGAAGCCATCAGATCATGACCCGAGCCGAAATCAAGAGTTGGACATTTAATGTTACTGGCACAAAAACAGACACTCAGATCAATGGAACAGAATAGAGAGCCCAGAAATGGACCCACAAATGTATGGCCAACTAATCTTTTGAAAAAGCAGGAAGGAATATCTAATGGAATAAAGTCTCTTCAGCAAATGGTGCTGGGAAAACTGGACAGCAACGTGCAGAAAAATGAGCCTGGACCACTTTCTTACACCACACACAAAAATAAACTCAAAATGGATGAAAGACCTAAATGTAAGATAGGAAGCCATCAAGATCCTCGAGGAAAAAGCCAGCAAAAACTCCGACCTCAGCCACAGCAGCTTCTTACTCAACACGTCTCTGGAGGCAAGGAAAACAAAAGCAAAAATGAACTATTGAGGCCTCATCAAAATAAAAAGCTTCTGCACAGCAAAAGAAACAATCAGCAAAACTAAAAGGCAACCAATGGAATGGGAGAAGTTATCTGCAAACAACATACCAAATAAAGGGTTAGTATTCAAAATCTGTAATGAACTTCTCAAACTCAACACCCAAAAAATAAGTGATCCAGTGCAGAAATGGGCAAAAGGCATGAATAGACACTTCTCCAAAGAAGACATCCAGATGGCCAACATGAAAAAATGCTCAACATCACTCATCATCAGGGAAATACAAATCAAAACCACAGTGAGATACCACCTCACACCGGTTGGAGTGGCTAAAATTAACAACTCAGGCAACAACAGATGTTGGCAAGGATGCAGAGAAAAAAGAACGCTTTTGCACGGCTGGTGGGAATGCAAACTGGGGCAACCACTCTGGAAAACAGTATGTAGGTTCCTCAAAACATTAAAAATAGAACTACCCTACAACCCAGCAATTGCACTACTAGCTATTTATTCAAGGGATACGAGTGTGCGTTTTGAAAGGGCACATGCACCCCAATGTTTATAGCAGTGCTATTAACAATGGCCAAAGTATGGGAAGAGCCCAAATGCCCATCGATGGATGAATGGATAAAGATGTGGCGTATATGGACACAGGACTATTACTCGGCAATCAAAAAGAATGAAATCTTGGCATTTGCAACTATGTGGATGGAACTAGAAGGTATTATGCTAAGCAAAATTAGTCAGAGAAAGACAAACATCATATGACTTCACTCACATGGACAAAACAGATGAGCATAAGGGAAGGAAAGCAAAAATATAAAAACGGGGAGGGTGACAAAACATAAGAAACTCTTAAATATGGAGAACAAACAGAGGGTTAATGGAGGGGTTATGGGCGGGGGAATGGGCTAAATGGGTGATGGGCATTAAGGAATCTACTCTGGAATCATTGTTGCAGTATAGTTAGCATATATGCTAACTAACTTGGATGTAAATTAAAAAAATAAAATTTTAAAAAGCCATTAAAAAAAGTATTGGACACTTATCCAACTGAGCCACCCAGGAGCCCCTCAAAAAAGATATTTGAATGGCCAATAAACACACGAGAAGACACTTGATGTCTTAATCACTAGGGAAATGCATATCAAAGTCACAGAGACTACCTCACACCCACTGGGATGGCTAGTGTGAAAAATCAGTAATGAGTGTTGGTGAGGATGTGAAGTTGGAATCCTCATGCACTGTTTTTTTTCTTTAAAATTTTTAATGCTTTTTATTTATTTTTGAGAGACAGAGAGAGAGAGAGTGAGCCGGAAGGGTCAGAGAGAGAGGGGGGACACAGAATCCAAAGTAGGCTCCAGGCTCTGAGCTGTCAGCACAGAGCCCTGTGCGGGGCTCGAACCCACAAACTGTGAGATCATGACCTGAGCCGAAACTGGACGTTCAACCGACTGAGCCCCCCAGGCGCCCCCTCACGCGCTGTTGAGGGGAATGTAAGGTGGCCCAGATCCTGTGGAAGACAGTATGGCTGGTCCTCAGAAATGTTTAAATAGAATTACCAACTGACCCCTCAATTCCATTTCTGCATAAACACTCAGAGACATGAAGGCAGGGAGTCGCAGAGACGCTTGCACACCCACTTCCACAGCACTGTTATTCACAACAGCCATCGGTGAAGCCATCCAGGTGTCCATCAGGGATGGATACACAGGCAGCCATACAATGGAATATTACTCAATCTCTAAAAAGTTCGTGGCACACACTGCAACGTGAGTGGAGTGTGAGGACTTCTGCCACGCGAAGTAAGGCTGTCACAAAGGGACCAATAATGTACGAATCCACTTAATGTGACGCATTTAACCATTAGACCAGAGGACGGATGAGGTTGCAGGGGACTGAGAGGAGTGGCTGTTTTATGGGCACAGAATTCCTCTTTTGCGAGATCCAGAGTTTGGAGCCTGAACCTACTTAATACAAGTGCACTGTGCCGTCAAAAATACTTAAGACAGTGAATTCTGTTTCGTGTATTTCACACTTAAAAATAACTTAACCGGCCGCGCGGGTTGGGAGCGCGCACCGTAGCGGACGGTGGGCGGCGGGGCTGGCGACCAGGTGGCCCGCCACGGGCGGCGCGGGGGCACGACGGTCCCGTTGGGGCTGCGGGATCTGGAGGGGGCCGGGCTCCGGGGGGTGAAGGAGGGACACTGCACCACCCAGAGGGAGTGCACGCGGCCTGAGCGGCTGGACATGGGGGACGCCCGGGACTGAAAGCTTCGAGAAGCGACGCCTCGGTCCTTGTAGTCGCCGGTCCCCGCAGCGCCCGCACACCTGGTGAGAGGGCCGGAGACCGGCGGAGGCGCGGCGGCTGTGCGAGGACGCAAGGTGGAGGGGCTCCGCCGGGAGGTGAGGACAGCTGGGGGAAGGAGGGCCCCAGGGGACGGTCGTCGCGGCCGAGCCTGCGTCCGCCCCGCCCGCCGGGCCGCCCGCGCGCACCACCGAGACGCGCTTCAGTGC
>NC_043714.1:77639973-77644865 GCF_006229205.1 Suricata suricatta
GTGCGGGCGGGAGCGCCGCTTCCGGCGGAGGGAGCAGCACTTCCGCTGCGGCGCGGGGCGGTCCTCCGGGGCGCCGGCGCCGGGCGTCCCTGGGCTGCTCCGCGGGGACTCCGACGTCCCGCCGCTGGCGCAGCGTCGCAGACACCCGAGTCTCCACGCCCCGCTCTCTGCTCCTCCCCGGCGGCCCCACCGGGAAGGTGGTGTTCCCTGGTGGGAGCCCCTTCCTCCCGCCCGCGCTCCGCCTCCCCCGATGGCGCGTGTCCTCGCGGTGTCCGCGGCCGGCGGCGCCCCCCCCCCCCCGGGACCTTTCGGAAATGGAACTGCTCCCGGTGTCTCCGGTGCTCCTCCCTCCCTGCGCTCCTCGCCGAGGCGCGGCCTGGACGGCAGCGGTGCGGGGGCCTGGGCTGCGGTTCCGCCGTCGCTCGTGCGGCGCGTGCCCTTCGCCTCTGTGTTCAGCTCACGGGGACTCACCGGCGGGCGCCCGGCTCGCCTTTTGCCCTCTGAACTGCATCGGTGCTTTGTCATAAGCCATTTTTAACTGTGTGTGTGTGTGTTTCTAAACTCCATCTGTTCCGATGACCTATACATCTCCATGCCAGTACCACACATCTCACTCACTGCAGTTTGACGGTGGTCTCTGAATCAGGAGGCGAAAGTCTTCCAACTTTGTTTTTCAGGATTGTTCATTTGAGGGCCTCTGAATTTCCATGTAAATTTTATAAGCAGCCTATACATTTGTACCAAAAAAAAGCCTGCTGTTACTTTGCTTAGAGTGATGTTGGAGGCGCCTGGGTGGCTCAGTCGGTTAAGCATCCGACTTCTGTTCAGGTCATGATCTCATGGTTCTGGAGGTTTGAGCCCTGCGTTAGGCTCTGTGCTGACAGCTCAGAGCCTGGAGCGTGCTTTGGACTTTGCCTTCTCTCTCTGCCTCTCCCTCACTCATGCTCTGTCGCTCTATCAAAAATAAATAAAATTAATTTTTTAAATAAAAGAGTGATGTTGAATTTCTAGATCAGTTAGGGAGAGCTGAAAGCTTACTACCCATAAACATGGGCTATAGTGTAATTGACTTGTCTTCAGGTTTGCTCAGCACTGTTTGTAGTTTTGAGGGTAGAGCCGTTGCACGTCTTTTGTTGGATGTATTCCTAGATCCAGTGTTTGTTTTCCTCCCACATCACCAAGCAGCAACTAAGTTGTGACACTACCTGAGTTAGTGTCAGATTCCACAGATCGAGGGCTCCGCCCACACGTCTGCCCTCTTCCCTTTCAGACACCAGTCTCAAGTCTGGGTTGTCACCTGTGCTCCTGGTGGAATTGACTATGGATCAGAGATTTCCAGGACCCCTTTTTCAGATTCAATTAATTTGCTCATGGAACTCAGGAAAACATGTCACTTAGTAGGTTACCAGTTTATTTATTGAAGGATGCAACTCAGGACTAGCCAGCTGGAGGGTACGCGCAAGACGAGACATAGGGAAGCACAGGAGCCCCGCACTCCACTGGCCCGAATGTCCGTCCGTTCGCCAGCCGGGAAGCGCTCCGACCCGGTGGGCGTGGTGCTTGTGGTTTAGTCACCTGGGCGTGAGCGACAGGAGCATTGGCTCCGCATGAGTGACAAAGGACACTCCCGTCATTCAGGAAGTTCTAAGGGTTTGAGTTTTGTGCCAGACACCTGGGATTTCTTACACCACAGTATGTATTTGACATTTTGTGGCTATTGATACCTTTCAATTTTTTATTTCACTTTCCCAGTATTCATTGCTCGTAGAAACATAATGGATTTTTTGTTCTTTGACCTCAGTTAATTCACTCATAAGCTCTAGCTTGTTTTTGTTTTTTCTTTTGTACATTTCATAATGTTGTTTGTTTGTTTATTTAAATCTTTATTTTTGGGAGAGATAGAGCACGAGCATGAGCAGGGGAGGGGCAGGGAGAGAGGGAGACAGAGAATCTGAGCAGGCCCCGGGCTCTGAGCTGTCAGCACAGAGCCCAACACGGGGCTTGAACTCACAGACCATGAGATCATGACCTGAGCCCAAGTTGGATGCTGCACTGAGCCCCCCAGGTGCCCCATAATGTTGTGTTATTTTAAGGGAACTTGCTGGCATCCTTTACCCCTCGTGCTCTTCGTGGCACTGCAGATGTCGGGAGCATCTGTAGCGCGCTCGCCTTCATCCCTGACGGGCCACCAGGCGTCCTCCTCCAGCTGCTTTGTCTGTCCCAGGGCGTCGGGGACTGGCCTCTGCTGCACCCTCAGGCTGTGCACGGACAGCGCAGAGCCTGCGTGGGACTCTCTCTCTCTCTGCCCCTCCCTCCCTGGTGCACATGTGTGCTCTTGCTCTCTCTCTCTCTCTCACTCAAAATAAACATTTATAGTGAAGTGAATGACAGTCTCTGGTCCTCCTGAGGCCCCCCTGCTCTTACTTGTTTTTCCCTGAACCCTTTGTTCCAGGAACTTGGCATTGATACTTGGTAATGACTCCACCACAAACCCACCACTAGTCATGACCACCCTGAAGACAGGACGGAGGCGGCTGGCGCTCCTGCCGGATGCCCGGCACCGCGCAGGCCTGTACTTTCCTGTAAGCGCCCTCAGCCCCTGACGCGGGCGGGGTGGGGGAGGGCGCAGGCTGGGAGGCACCGGCCCCCTTCGCTGCAGCAAAGTCACAGCACCGGCATTCCTCTCTGTCCGCAAAGTCTGTGTTCGGGTTGTATTTCGGCTCTGGAACAGAGAGGTCAGTTTTCGACAAGGTCACCGCGTCCAGAGTGACGGGGTCTGGAGCCGGGTGGCCCGTAGGGGAAGTACCAGCCTTCTCAGGGCGGGTGAGCCCCTGCCCGCCACGCCGCCCCTCTGCCTGCGCTTGTCTGGGGCAGAGGACGCGAGTCCACTTGGACGGGACCGGTGTGCCCCTGGGGGCTGGTGGGTGAGTCCTGCCAGTGGCCTGGCCTTCCTCCCCTCCCCACGGGACACTATTTAGCGCCGCCTGTGGGTCGTCCTGGGCCCCGAGGGCCACAAGGAGCACAGGCTTCCCTCTGCACGTGATTCTGTCCTTGGCCCCCTCGGGGAGCAGGTCCGCAGGGCCTAGCACCCCAGACCCCCCCAGACCCCCTCCTTTGGGTCCCGGAAGCCCCAGGCTGGTGTACTGTGGCTCCTCCATCCCTGTCCCTTGTGACGCTTGGAAGTGGGTCTGACTGTCCCACGTGAAGGTGCGGCCGCTCGCCTGTGGGGAGGGTGGCGTGAGCTCTGGGTCCCTCGACCGGTAAATCAGGCCACCTTTGTCTCGAAAAGAGAGCCGGGTGCCTGCTGCTTTAGTGATGTTTACTCCAAGTTACAGTTCAACGTGAGTCTCGCCTGGTAAAGTATCTCTGTGGGAACAGAACAAAAAGTCAGAGCCCCCCGGCCCGGCCCGGCCTCGAGGACTCTGGTTAGTGGCTCAGCCTGTCCCCCAGCGCCTCCCCGCGGCAGGTAAGGAACGTGACTTTGGTTTGTTCTCCTCGAGATGGTGGAATCCTGCGGCCGTGTCCTCCGTGGGTTCTGTCGTCTGCTGTGCTCCCCGTCCTTCCAGCAGCTCCCCGGGGTTCCAGAACACGCGTCCTGCTGAGGGACGTCTCCGGGAAGCCTCCCGCTGCCCTGTGTGCACGCGGGTCGCGTCAGCGGCCTGGGGCAGCTGTGACAAAGTGCCGCAGACTGGGCGGCTGAGAAGCACGGAAATGTGCCGCGACGGTTCCGCAGCCGGGAGCCCGAGGTCAAGGCTTCGGCCTGTAGGGGGGGGGTCCCTGTCTCTTCCGCCCCTGGTGCTCCTGGGCCCATGACGCAGTCTCTGCCTCCGTCACCCGGTGCTCTCCCTGCGTGTCTGTGTCTTCACGGGGCCGTCGTCTTATAAGGACACCGATGCTGGTGGGTTGGGGCCACCCTAGCCAGGGGACTGCAGCTGCCACAGCCCTATTTCCAAATCAGCTCACAGCCCAAAGCGAGGACTTTCTGGGGACACAACTGAGTCCACCCATGGTCCCAGAATGCTGCCGGGTCAGAGTAGGCCTGCTTCCATCTAGGAGAGCCAAAGTTTGTTTCCACCACAGTCTCCGGGCCCGCGGCACTGGCGGCCTCCCTGCCCTGCATGGGGACTTTTCTCCTTCAGGCGCGGATGTCACCTGCCTCGCGGAGGCCCGGCTGGTGCCGCGGCCTGCCTGCCTTATTCTGGAGGGTGGTCGGCTCTTTGCTTCACAGCTCTCCACGAAGGTGTCCTTTCGCTGTTTTATCTGCTGTAAATATTTTTGCCAAGGCTGTCTCCTGGTCTGTGGTGTGTCTTCCAGAGCATCTTTTGCGTTAATGTTTCTGTCTTTGCATGGCAAACTTTTATGCCTTGAGGTTTCCTTTCTTGTTAAAAAATGCTTTCTACTTTTCAATATTAGGGAAGGCTTACGCTACTTTGTTTTTACTTTTTGAAAAAAAAAGGGAATGGATTTCTATTTTTAGAGCAGTTTTAGGTTAACTGAAAAAATTGACCAGAAAGTATAGTTCCCATACCGCCCCCCCCAGCTCCTCCCGTTACGACGCCTGCGTTACTGGGGTTTACTTGCTGTAACTGATGGACCAGCACTGATACTCACTACTAAGCTGCACAGTTTGCCTCAGGGCAGTGCCGGGTGCCCGCTATCAGAGCGTCCCACGGAGCAGTTCCGCTGCCCCGAGTCCTCTGTGCTGACGTCCCTCCCGTCCCCTCAGCCCCTGGTCCCCTCTCCTCTTTCTCCACGGTCTTGCCTTTTCCAGAACGTGCAGACGTGGACTCACACCGCGTGTGGCCTTCTCAGACTGGCTTCTGTTACCGTAATACGCATTTAGGGTCCTTCCACGTCTGCTCACGGCTCGATGGCCCATTTCTGCTCAGCGC
>NC_043714.1:77644965-77650708 GCF_006229205.1 Suricata suricatta
CCCCCCCCCATGCAGAGGCGTGGCTCAGCCAGTGGGCCCTGGGTCCAGGCCCAGCAGGGTGGACCAGGCCCCACCTGCTCACTTCCCTGCTCACTGCTCACTGCCGCGTCAGCACCCACCCTGGCCCAGCCCGGGTCAGTGAACTCAGGGGCACTGTCCTCACCGTGGCCCTCACTGAACATGAGGGCCCTCCCCTGGGAGGCAGTGTCCCCGCTGCCTCTGCCGAGTGATTAGAAGCTGAACAGGGTCATTGGCTTTTCGTCAGGAGGGGGACAGAGCACGGTTGCGGGTGGGCTCACTCTGGTTCCATCTCGGCACAGGCCTGAAGGTCCTGGGAAAGGGTGCAGGCAGTGATAGGAAAAGCCCATGTCACCCACCTGGTGAGCAGTGGTGGCCTGGGGCAGGAGCCACAGAGCGGGGGACAGGTGTGCAGGCGACAGAGGAGGATGCTTGTCACAATCTGAGGGAGGCCTGGACTGGAGGTGCCCACCTGGGGCTTTCGCTGTTGGGTCTCCCGCAGGCCAGGGGACCCCTGCAGCACCCTGGGCCTCATACTCTCCTCTGTCCCCGGAGTGATTTCGGGGTGGCGGCTGGACAGGGCAGACCAGGGCTGAGTGTGAGCAGCTTGCTCAGAGGGAGAAGCCAGAGAGCAGCTCAAGGACTAAGGGAGAAGCAGGGCTGGTAGTAACCTCGGCTGCAGCACAGCCTTCCTACGGAAGCGGCCCAAGTGGGGAGTACGCAGCTAGACGGATTTTCACGGCGAAGGTAACAGTGTCTTCTCTGTGGGGGACCTTGTGTCGGTAGGTCCTAGAGCAGGAAGGATGATGGAAACGTAAGAGGCTGTAAGGCGTAGGAGGAGGTGCGTGTTCATGATCTTCATGAATCGTAAACTGAAATGTGCGCGGTCGCATCCCTCAGGTGACCGCGGGCCGAGAAGAGGAAGAACAGGGCTTCCACACGAGTAGAGAAAAACAAATGAGGCGGGAGGAGCGGCTCGCGTGGAACATGAACACAGAGAAAGAAAAGTACAGTAAGTATCACATAAACTGATAAAAAGGTACTGCTACTAACGCCGTGCCTCAACCAGCACTGGTGAGCCGCGGCCCACAGGTCAAAGACAGACCGCTGGACGGCATTTAAGACGGTGAGACGCCCTTACAGGCTCTGAGGACACATCTGAAATATGACATGGACACCCATAGAACAGGGCACGAAAGGCAGACCAACAGAGAGGGGAGCAGCCACGTTAACAACAGACGGGCTGTGGGCAGAGGCAGAGGCAAGGACGAACACTGCAGGCTGATACAAGGTTCAATTTACAGGGAAGAGCTAGTGATCTAAACTCGTATGCAACTAAGAATTGCTTCAAAAATACATAAGGGCCGCCTGGGGGGCTCAGTCAGTTGAGCGTCCAACTTCGGCTCAGCTCATGATCTCATGGTTTGTGGGTTCAAGCCCCATGTTGGCCTCTGTGCTGACGGCTCAGAGCCTGGAGCCTGCTTCCGATTCTGTCTCCCTCTCTCTGCCTCTCCCCTGCTTGCATGCTGTCTCTCTCTCTCTCTCTCTCTCTCTCTCTCTAATAAACATTTAAAAAAAACATTTAAAAATGACAGAACTACAGAGAGAAATTGACAAATACCTATTCTGATGTCGCTCACTATTTCATAGACATCAGTGGGGTAGTGTGTCTTGAAGTCAAGGGGTGTCTGGGCAGAAGGGAGATTAGAGGGTCAGTTGCTCGAAGGAATGCCCGGAATGAGAAGCATGGGGCACGCTGCTGCTTAGCCTCATAATTACTCAGAAATTCTGTCTTGATTTAACCCTTCAAATTAGAGTAGGAGTTTGAACAAAGTCTATATGTTGCATTTAATGGAAATTTTTTTTTAATTTTTTAAACATTAATTCATTTTTTTTAATGTTTTTATTTTTGATACAGAGAGAGACAGAGCATGAGAGGGGGAGGGGCAGAAAGAGAAGGAGACACAGAACCGGAAGCAGGCTCCAGGCTCTGAGCTAGCTGTCAGCACAGAGCCCGACGCGGGGCTCGAACCCAAGGACGTGAGATCTGACCTGAGCCAAAGTCGGAGGCTCAGCTGACGAGCCACCCAGGCGCCCCTAAACATTAATTCATTTTTAAGAGACAGAGAGTGACAGAGCATGAGCAGGGGAGGGGCAGAGAGAGAGGGAGACACAGAATCTGAAACAGGCTCCAGGCTCTGGGCTGTCAGCACAGAGCCCGACACAAGGCTCAAACCCACGAACCGTGAGATCATGACCTGAGCTGAGGTCAGGCACTTAACCTTAACCGACTGAGCCACCCAGGCGCCCCTGGAAATGTACCTTAAGTCTGCTAATGCATAACAATATCCTCTCCCTCTTTAAAAAAAAAAATCCTTCCATTTATTTTTTGGGAAAAGGCAGTCTTCTGCCCCATAGAGGATTTGGATGACTACACCCCTACTCTCTTTTTTAATATGTTCCTCTTTCCCCTGTATTTTGTATACTTTACTAGTTACATCCAGAAACTTGATTAGATCAACTTTTAAAGTGTTTTTTTTAAATGTTTATTTTTGAGACAGAGAGAGAGAGAGAGAGAGAGAGAGAGAGAGAGAGAGAGAGAGAGAGATGATGAGCGGGGGAGGGGCAGAGAGAGGGAGATACAGAATCGCAAACAGGCTCCAGGCTCCAAGCTGTCAGCACAGAGCCCGACGTGGGGCTCCACACAAACCGTGAGATCGGACCTGAGTCCCCAGGCGCCCTGGATAGATCACGGGCCGCACTACACTGCGAGGATCTACCGCCTCACTCCGGGAGGCATCAACACCGCTGACTCTTAGGGTCGCTCATGGGCTCCCAGGGCCCACGGACCCTCCATTATTTTCATCAGTCCTTCTGCCTGCAGGCTTTCACTGCCATTTTGACAATGCCAATTATTTCTTCTGCACTTATTATATGGAATTCTATACATAACCTCACCAATTTGTTTATCCTGAAATACAGTTCATGGGAAAATGGATATGATTCTTCATTTATCAAATTTTAGAATAATAGGCTGTTGTACTAGCGGCCTTCTAGACGCCCCAGGGGATGGGTGCTCATACTGTTTTACACTTCTGCATTTTATATATCTGATGTGTCTCTTCAGTACAGCCATTTTTCTTTTTGATACTGGAATTGTTGACCTGATGGCCATTCAGAGCCTTTCACTTTTGTCACCCTGTCCCTCTGGCAGTTCTCTCTCTGGGAGCAACCTTGCTTTCTGGCACAAGGTATCCTAAACTCATTTTGTAGTATTTCCCTCCTCAAATCTCAAAGGATCCCCAGTGCCTCTTCAACAGAAATAGTGAACTCGTCCACGAGCGTGTTTACTGCTGGGGGCGGGGAGGAGCGCTGCGCACCCAGGTCCAGAACCTCTAACATCTCGCGGTGGGGGAGGGCTGGCCAGCGCATACAGAACCCCAAATCCAGCTAGGCGAGGCAGGACGGGGTTTCTGCCCACTTCCTCCCGCTGCCTCCCCCTCACTGTGCGCTGCTCTTGACGACTAAAAGCTCCGCCTTCAACCTCTGATCTGAGCCCTCGCCGCCGCCGGGCCCAGGTCCAGCCCTGGCTCCGCCCGCCCTGACCGTCCATCCCTAGGGCCCTCGGTCGGCTGTGAAAATTCGCAAAGGGGAAACCTCCTTTCGGATGGACCGGATGGAGCCGGATGGAGCCGGACGGAGCCCGGAGCAGGGGGCGCTCTCGCGGCCCTACCGTCTTGTCAACCGCAGACCCAGCGGGGACCTTGCGGGTCACTACTTTACCGCCCCACCAGGGGGCGCCCTGCCGGCCGCGCAACTGCGCGCAGCCACTACACTTGCAGCTCTGTTTACTCCGAAGGACTTTTTGTTTACAACAGCCCCGCCCAGCTCTCCCCTTCCAGAAAAGAGTGTTCAGTTCCTTTGTTCCCAGGCCTCACCTGTGGTCTTGCCCTCCCTTGCTTGTCTCTCTCCCTTGCAAGTCTCTGCGATTCCTGAACGAACCTACTTGTGCTGGTAAAATACCTGGCATTTGTATTTTTAAAGTTAACAAGGCCACCGGGGCTTGCTGTTCCGCACCCATGGTCCTCGGGTCATGGTGGGGGGCTGCCCTGCGGTGCCCCAAACGCCCCACCGGGTGTGCACCCTTCTGCCAGAAATGCACCAGCCAATCTAGCCGCAGCCACGCCGTTTGGGCCTCCCCAACATTGGGCACCAATGCGCAACCACAAACCCAGAATTTTCAAGAACCATCCCTCGGTGCTCAGGACGAAGCCCCTAGCCCTGCGGCTGGTGTTGAGGATGAGCAGGGCTTGGGCCCCCCAAACACAGCTGCGGCTGCACACAAACCCCAGCTGTGGGGCGTCTTAATAACAGGCCTCTGCACCGCGAGACGGACAACTAGATGTAGTGTGTGGCCCTGGCAGAGGGGGTGGCTGCAAAGAACACTGGGGACAACTGGCATCATTGCAGTGGGCTCTGTGGCTCAGCTAATACTGTTTTCTCTGTACTACGTTTCCGGATTTGGATCACTGTCCCGGGCGAGGAGAACAGCCTGCGCTCAGGAACACGACAGGATTTAAAAGCGAAGGGGCAGGCGTCCTGAGCCTCATTTCAAGCGGTGCAGGAGAAAATGCGGCTTTGCCCCAGGGGTGGAACATGGTGACGCCGGAGTTCTCTGTGCTCCGCAACTTTTCTCCAAGTTGGAAATCATGTGCAAATTACAAATTAGCCCCAAACCCTCAATAGGTTCAAAATCAACCCTCTATGGTCCCCGTGCCGCTGGAGACAATCCCCCTTCCCCCCGCCGCCGGCCCTCCCGTCCACAGCGCACCCCCCGCCGGCCCTCCGGAGCCCACGCTGGCCCTCCCGGCCGGCAGCGACTCCTTTGCTGCTCTTACACCTATCGTCGGTCGGCGCCTGCGATCCCCGTCGCCATCGCCGTCGCGGTCAGCCCTGGGCGGGGGGGGGGGGGGGTGTTCTGGTGTGACGTCTTCTCTGTCCTCGCGGAGCCGCTGAGGTCGGCTGTGGGGTAGAGGGGTCCCGATTCCCCGCAGACACACAGGGCGACGCGCGCATCGGGCTCCTTTGCGGCTTGGAAGCCAGGACGGGCGGCCCCGTGCGCAGCGGGAGAGCAGGCGAGGGGGTCACACCTTTATTAACGCCGCGTTCACGGGACAGCCGAGCACCGCGCGCCCGCCGCCCCCCGCCCCCCGCAGATCCCGGTTCCCCGCGGGGCGGCCTCCCCTGCGGCGTCAGTGGCCACGGCCTCCAGCGTCCGGGCGACGGGAAGAGCCTGGCCCCGTGACAGACTTGGCAGAGGGGGTGGTGTTCCGCGAGGCCCCCTGTACCGAGGGCCACGAAGAGACCTGGGAGCCCGGGAGCGACGGGGTCACGGACGGGACTCCGGAGCCCGGGGGGGACGCGACCACGGACGGGACCCGGGAGCCCGCGCACACTGGGGCCTGGAATGAACCCCTCGAACCCGCCTTTGAAGGGGCTTTTGATGCGGCCCTAGAGCCCACAGGCGGGAGCGATGTCGGGGTCCGGGAGGGCTCGCGCGACGGGACTGTGGAGGCGGCGAAGGCCCCCTGACTCGAGGCCGGCGGAGATGGCGACGGTGACGGCGGCGGCCGCCAGAGCGGCGGGCCCTCTGGGCCGCGACGCAGCCAGCCGTGCACACGCGCCAGGGCCCGCGTGTCCTCGTGCTCGCGCCGCAGCTGCTCGC
>NC_043714.1:77650808-77673434 GCF_006229205.1 Suricata suricatta
GCACGCCCCCGGGCGCGCGCGCACTGGCCTTGTAGGGCTGCAGCTCCTGCACCTGCAGGGCCAGCCGCGCCGCGCGCGCCTCCATCTCCAGGAGCTGCGCGCGCACCCCGTCCTGGCGCCCGCGGTAGAGCGACTCCAGCTCGGCCCGCTGACAGTGGATCCGGGTCAGGTCCGCGCGGTTCTGCTCTTCCAGCCGGACCACGGCTTGGGCGCAGCGCTGCGCGCGCGCGCTCACGTAGCTGGCGTAGAGCCGGTTCTCCTCGCGCAAGCGCAGCGCCTCGCCGTCCAGGAAGGCGTTCGCCTGGATCACCCCGTCCACGCGCGCCTCGCAGGCCTCCAGCTGCTCCGAGAGCAACTTGAACTCGCGCTGCAGGTGCTGCATGCGCTCCGACAGCGGCGGCGCGGCCCTGTCTCCCGCCGCGCCCAGCCGGCGCCCCGCGCTGCTCCCGCTCTTCTTGGGAGCCATGGGCTGGGGTCTGGGACACGGGCACACGTGAAGGCACTGCCCCCAGCCCGCTCCCCAGCTTAGCCCTTCCCTTCCCCCGGCCCGAAAATTCTAGCGGGGTGGGTCGCGTCTCAGGGACAGGAGGCTGGGGGAGGCAGAATCAGGGATATGGGGGTCACGGCATCGTCTCCAACCTTTACTCCTGGGCCTTTTCCGGACCTTGGCGGTTGGGCCGTCGGGATGTGCCCACCTTCAGTAACGTTGGCGTTCAGCCTGCACGGTCTCCGTGGAGACAGAACTTAGTCGCCCTCCCCAACTCCCACCCCGTCGCTTGGGCAACTGCCTGGCTTCCCCTTCCGGCTTCTGCTCCCCACCCCCACTCCCTCGCCGGAAGTCGGCGCGTGACAAGCTGGTGTGCGGGACCTGCAGAGGTCCGAGCCCGGACAGGCGGGCTTTGGGTTTCCGGAGGAGGACGCTGCACTTGCTTCCAAACCGGACCCAGCAGCAGCCCAAATAGTCGCCGCTGTTCACGTGCCAGACTTGGGTCCTTCGCCGTTTGTCCACCAGTGGACCCTCACACCCAGGCCCCCATATGGGGAAACGGCGCCACAAGTTTCCGACCTCCCGACGTGGGCAAGCCCCCCCAACCCCACCCCGTGTGAAATTTCCCTTTATCTTGTAAGGACAGAGCGTCCCCACAATCTTTCATCTCTCTAGGGATCCTAGTTTTCCTCGAAGCACTTCGTGATTCTTTTCCCTCTTTCTGGAGTCTTCCGTGGGAGTTAGCATTACTGGGAAGATCGTGTCCACTCGGATGCCATCTATTGTCCACTGTGTTTCTGGGATTTCATCTGTGGGGCTCCTAAGCCCACACGTGTGCACCTGTTCAATTCACCCCACTCACCTGCTCTTTTTATTTTAATGTTTACTTATTTTTGAGAGAGAGGGAAAGAGCATGAGCGGGGAAAGGGCAGAAAGAAAGGGAGACACAGAATCCGAATCAGGCTCCAGGCTCTGAGGGGTCAGCACAGAACCCCACGCGGGGCTGGAACTCACAAACCGTGAGATCATGACCTGAGCTGAAGTCCTATGCTTAACTGACTGAGCCGCCCAGGCGCCCCTCCCACTCACCTGCTCTCCATCAGCTTCCCTGCCTAGCTGGCCCGGATGGCTCTTTTTGCTGTTGACCTTGGGTAAACACCATAAACCCGCCATTAATTCAATCTTGGCTGGACACGTGAATGGGGCTGACGGTGCAGCAACTGCAGGCGCAGCCTCCCGCGCTGTTAAATGCTTGGGAAAGAGGCGCGTCCCTACCGCCTCTGACCTGAAACTTAAACCTACACCCGTTTTGGTCCTGGCATCGTGTAGTTCAGTTTCTGTCCAGGTCTGTCCACATTCGCTGCAAGATGGACAGATTGGAGAACTGTTGACTTGAGAGTTTGTGAGGAGCACGAGGTACGGAGCCCACATTTGTAGGAGGGCGTGGCTAGAAACCCGTGTTCGGCTGACTTCAGAGCGGTGCTGATCATCCCCTCTCTCTGGACTCGCTCTCCTTAGCTACACCCGCGTGGAAGACGCGGCAGAGCCTCTGAAAATGCAGGGCATAAAAGAGGCATTTTCTTCCCAGTTAAAAAAAAAATGTTTTCTAAATAAAACAATGACATACACTCAAGACAATGCAGACTTCCCATTTAACGTTAACATTTTGAAGAAATGTTGATTCATAAACTTCTCACACAGCACCTGAATGTCAGCCTTAAATGATATGGTGTTTTTAGTAGGAAATTGGTGCCTAACTTCTTACAGAAACTTAGGAAAAGACCACGTAGAATCGGGGGTCGGGGGAGCAGCCGGTGTTGGACCCTATTTCCCAATGCGAGTCCCGAGAATGGAATCTAGGAACACAAATGGAGTTGCTTATCAGATGGTTGTTTTAGTTCAGCCCAACGGCCCCTCCCGAGCAGGTGTAATTCGGCAGAGCGCCCCGCCCGGCCGCAGCTCAGGGTTTACCCAGTAACCAATCGCCATCTTGCAGCTTTGGTGGGAGCTGATTACCCCAAGGGGCAGTGACTAGATGACTTTCACCTGTTGCCTCTGCCTTTTCCAGGGGGGTTGTTTTAACAGAATCTTTTATCGAGTTACATTCTTAGGGTCCCCAGAATGGAAGTGGGTGAGCAAAAACAGTGGTTGGTCATTTAGGGCCTAACACGGGGCCCTGCAGCGGGGGCTCCACGGAGCCCTATCAGGATGTCTGCTTGTATCCCGGGGCTTACGACCAGGGTCTCTGCTCCTGGGGCAGACGCCTGTGCCCCCCTCCAAGGCTATCCCGCGTCCCCGGGCAGCCCCAGCCCCTCCCGGGCGTGTGTGTGTCTGTCTGTCTGGTTGGCCTCGGCCTTTTAATTTCTGGTGCGAGGCGAGGGGCTCCATGAACAGAGGTTTTAAACCGTCCCAGCCTCCCGGATTTCCCGCGGATTTGTCCCCGCGTTAGGGTCACAAATGCCCCCTCCCAGGACGGGTCCGAACATTTTGTTCTCCTCCTGAGTCCTTTGGACTCGCTTCTCCCCGATTCTGCGGTCTCGGCGGAGTAGGGTGGAGAGCGCGTGGGAGGCGCCCGGGGGCACCCGGCCCCGCCCCCACGGCCGGCCCCGCCCCCACGGCGCCCCCGCCCCTGCCGGAGCGCCGGGCGGTGTGCTGGGGTCCGCCACCCACCGGCGTGGTTTAGGGGAGGGCGGGGACCATACTTCCTCTGCTTCCTCGCGCTAGCTCCGCGTCGCAGGCCTCGGGGCGCATGAGTGGTACCAGGAACAGTGCTTGGCCCGGAGATGCACCCCTCAACCCTACTGCCACCCCCAGGGGCCTTTCCTGTGTTGGGGAAGGGATGTCTCTGGCGTCCACCAGGCACCATGGCCGCCCACAGAGACAGCTAACCTCCCAGAACTCAGATTTGAAGTCAGGCTTTACCATGACATTTCTCCCCACCCTTGGGGTTCTTTCCCACCCCCACCCCACGCTCCGTGAATCGGGTGGTGCGGCCGAGACTGTGTCTCCCTCAGACTCAGGCTGAGGAGGGTCAGGGGTGAGGGGTCACTCACCTTTCAGCAGAACACCGAGCTGGAAAAACCCTGGGAGAAAGGGGGTGAACAGCAGCTTCTGCCCAGGCTGCCCCTCCCCCACGCGGCGTGGGGTCTTGGCCCGCACCGCCCAGCTCTCCGCTCGGGGCTTGCGCTGCACCCCGAAGGCAGTTTCTTGGGTTGCTGCTCACAGGACTGCCAGGCTGCTCGGCACCCACCACACACACAGCCACACCGCCACCCGCCACCTGCAGGCGGGCCTCTCGGGGGCCCACTCTTCCTGCCCCCATCTCGCCCTTGCTCCTGCTTTGGACGCCCTCCCTCCGCAGCTGCTGAGACCTGGGATGAGCCCCCTCCCTCAGGAGTAGCCAGTGGGGTTGGGCTGTGCCTGACCCTGGGATGAGCACTTCCAGCAGCCTCTGCTCCTGTTTCACAGATGGAGAAACTGAGGCATAAGGTGATTTGTCCAAGGACCCCTGGGAGCACCAGGGCTGTGACCTGGGCACTGGTGGGCTCTACCGCCTCTTGCCAAGTCTTTCCCCCACCCCTGCACTGTGTCCCTATGCAGGGGCAGAGCCGGCTGCCGTTACTGGACCTGCCCCACGGCAGCCTGAGGCCGGCACTCGCCTGTGCCCACCGCTACCTGTAGAATGGGTGGATTGAGGCGATATCAAAACCTGTTCCTGAAGCTCAGCCGTGGGGGGAGGCTGCGGCTCACAGGGCGGCGGGTGTGGAGCAGCTGTCGGAGGAAGGTGCCCTGGGAGCCTGGTCGCGGGGTGCCCCAGCCCCGCCCCAGGACCTCGACTCTGACCCCAAGCACAGTGCTGGTGGCGATCACCATGGCAAAAGGGATGATGGGCAGGAACGGAAGCAAAGCCTAGGGGAGCCGTCTTGCAGCGTGCCTCTGCTGGGGTCCTGGAGGGCCCAGCCTGGCTGTTCTCTGGGCCCTGGGCGGGGCCAAATCTGTTCCCTCACCCGTGTCCTAATTTGAGTACCCACTGCACGCCCACCTCTATGTCCCCAGGCCGGAACCGGCTTTAGGCGGGCATGCGGGCAGAGACCCTGCTTCCTCAAGTTCCCCCCCCTTCACCCCAGGGACCTTGGAACCGGTGCCAGACCCACACAGGCTCACGGTCAGCCCCAGGTGGAAGGCCCAGATGCAGGCCACGATGTGCATCGGCTCCCACAGCCACGGCTGCCCCTGGCGAGAGTGCTGTGCCCTCCCTGACACTCGGTGCGGCGGCAGCGGGGCCCGGGCGCCCTGCCACGACTTGGCAGGAGCGAAGACAGGCCCGGCCGGAGAGTGGCTGCTGTGTGCGCGGGGCCCACGGAGGCCAGGCGGGGCTCCGGGGTGCTGCTGCCGCGGGGACCCAGGGCTCCGGCCTCTGCTCCAGGTCAGCAGGGTCTCAGCTTCGGGCAGGCTGATGAGCTGTGAAGGCCTCGCCAGAGCCCAGGGCCTGTGGACTTGCCTCCCTCCTCCTCCCTGGAGGAGGTCAAGCCGGGTAGGCTGGGCCCGGGGTGTGGCCCAGGTCAGGCTGTCGCCCCTCCCCAGGAATGCTCGCCTACCTCTGTTTGTGAGGAAAAGGATGACAAACAGACGGATGGCCGGTGTCCAGACCCCCCCGCAGGCCCTGATGGCGATGCCCACCTCTGCCTCAGAGATGCCCCCAAATGACAGCTCTGAGGGGGAGCCCAGCCAGGGGCACATTTCCTCCGGGGCCCTCATTCCCGAGGCTGGCTCATGATCTCAGAGTCAACCACACCTGTACCCTCAGCGTGGCCTCCTGGAGTGACCTGGAGTGCCTGAGTCCACAGCCCGTGCCAGGACCAGGAGAGACGACAGGACGGCTTTGGAGGTCCCGGTGCTGGGGGACTGCACCAGGTCCCCTCCCAGCAGCGTGGGAGGGGCTGTGCATGGGACGGGGTGGGCGGCGGCTCCAGCTGTGACACTGGCGGGGACACAGCTGTGCTATGTACTCAGAGTCTGACCCTGAGGGGGGTGGGTGCGTGCACACTGTGACCCTGAGACAGGAAGGAAGGGGCCTGTGCCCACAGACTTGGAGAGGCCGCAGCCTGGGAGGTGGGCACGGGGCGTGTGGTCTCCTGAGTTACGGGGGCGCTGTGGATGAAGCCGGGGCTCACCCCCCGCTCACCCCGGGGGCTTCGGCCGGCCGCCCGCTCACTCCCCGCGGACTCGGGGCACAAAGCCCCACACGCGGCCGTGACCCCCTCGTGTGCCAGCTAAAAACTAGCGGCACAGTCCAGCTGCTTCCTAACCAATGGCCCAGGTGGTAATGCGCTCCGGATGAAGCGGAGGTTCCAACTGCATGTGACAGATTGTCGCCTAAGGATTGATGAGAAAACAAACTCTTCGGGGCCAGGTTTCTAGCCGCAGGGGTGATACTTGGGCAGGGAGCCGTGGCGTTTGTAGACATGCAGCCCCAAGAGAAAATACCAAATAGTAGCTTTAAAAATACCAACTAGTGGGTGACTTCATTGCCCCCTGAAAAACTGCCTTAATAACTCTATGTAACGAAGTTCTCTCTGCACAGTCCTCTTCTGCTGAAGCTCACTGATGTCAGTATAATTTTGCTTACTGATGACCCTTCCAGTGGCCAAATGGCAGGGTCAAGACCACCTCCAGCTTGGGGTTTTCGGGGGGAGACAGGAAAATGGAGGGCCGGCCTGCCGGGGCCCGCACATCTTTGGTGCTCTGGTGTCCACGGCCCTCTGCGGCCGCGTGGACTGGAAGGACGCTCGTGCCGCCCTTGGCCTTGGGCTCCGTCAGCCGGGCCGGTCCCGTTTCCTGCAGGCTGGGCGGCTAGCTGGCAGGCCTCCGTGCCCATCCCCGCCCCTTCCCCTCTCCTCTTCGTCCTGGTGGGCTTGTAGCTTTTCCATCCATATCGGTTTGTTCTCGGGTGGATTTGGGGAGTGCTCCCACTCCTTCAGTACATTTGCCATTTCAGGCAAGTTACTGATGTGAGGCCGTTCAGAGTAAACTCTTGTGATCTTTCTAACGTTTGAAGAACTTGTAGGAACGTACTGTCTTTCATTCCTGACACTGGTAATTTATCTCTTAGCACTAATGAGTCTACTTAGATTTTATTCCATTTACTCAAACAATCAGCTTTTAATTATATTGGTTTTTTTCCTGCTTATACAATTTGCATTTCAATGATTCTTACTCTTATCATTACTTCATTTTCTCTATCTACTTTGGGTTTAACTTGTCTCTTTCTAGCCTTTGTAGGTGGAAACTAAAATCTTTTGTCTTTTCTAACATAGGCGTTCACAGCTATAAACTTCCCTCTGAGTGCTGCTTTAGCTGCACCCGGTACATGCTCACTTCATGTTCTCATTATCTTCCAGCTCAAAATAGTTTTTTTTCTTTAATTTTTAAAAATTCTTTATTTATTTTTGAAAGAGAGACAGGGAGACAGAGTGTGAGTGGGGGAGGAACAGAGAGAAGGAGACACAGAATCCGAAGCAGGATCCAGGCTCTGAGCTGTCAGCACAGGGGCCAACGTGGGGCTCAAACTCACAGACCATGTGATCATGACCTGACCCAAAGTTGGACACTGAACCGACTGAAGTTCCCAGGTGCCCCTCAAAATAGTTTCTAATTTCCCTTATGATTTTTTCTTTTGCCCGTTTATTTAGACGTGTTGTTTAACCTCCAAATATTTGGGCAGATTTTCCAAATATATTTCTGTTATCTATTCCTAATTCAAATCCATGGGATCAGAGAACATACTTTGTATTATTTCAGTCCTTTTAAATGTGTTGACCATTGTTTTATGATACTTAGAATATGGTTTATTTTGGTGATTATTTCATACACAATGGGAAAGAGTGTGTATTCCATTGGTGGTGGTGGATTGTTCTGTAAATGCCAACTAGACCCGGTTGGACAGTAGTATTGTCCAGGTCTACAATATCTTTATTTTCTGCTTGCTTGCTCTACTAATTATTGAAAAAGGAGTGTAAAATCACCAATGTATTTGATTACTTCTTCTTTCAGTTCTGTCAGGTTTTACTTTATGTATTTTGAGAATTTATTATTAGGTTCGTACACTCTCAGGATCATGTTATTTGCTTGACAACTTGGCACTTGTATCATGATGAAGTGGCCTCTCTGTCCTGCTAACAGTCCGTGTTCTGATGTCTATGCCGTCCGGTGTTAACACGCCCTCTAGAGCGTTCCGGTGATAACTGTTTGCATCATCTATCTTTTTCTATCAGTAGTAGTCTATTTGGGCTGCTGTAACAAAATACCGCAGGGGGCTTATTTCTCGTGGTTTGGGAGGCTGGAAAGTCCAAGATTGGGGCACTAGGCTGGCTGCCTCAGACAATCGAGCATGTGCCGCTTGATCTTGGGGTTACAGGTTAGCTCTCCACTGCGGGAGGAGGGTTTACTTAAAAAACAAGTCCAAGATCAAGGGGCCAAAATGGTTGCGAGCTAGTGAGGGCCCTCTTTGTGGTTGATGGCCAGCTCCCTCTGTGTTCTCCCGTGAGGAGGGGCCAAGGATGTCTCTGGTGCCTCTTTTATAAGGGCGTGGATCCCAGCGGGAGGCCTGATCATGACGTCAGCACCTGCTAACAGCCGCACTTCCTGTGTGACCACAGCGTGTCAGCACACGAGTTCTGGGCGGGGGAGGGACAGCAGTCCTCAGACCCCAGCACACCATTCACTTACCCTCTCTCTGTCTGTGTCCTTAAGGTGCATTTCTTGTAGGCTGCATATTCTTGGATTCTGATTTTAAAAACTAAGGTTGTACAATTACTGCCTTAGAAATGTATCTGTTTACTTAAGTAATCTCTGCGCCCAATGTGGGCCTTGAACTCACGATCCCGAGATCAAGAGTCGTGTGTTCTTCCTCCTGAGCCAACCAGGTGTCCCCAGTCGCTGCCTTTTCATTGGGGTATTGAGGCCATTTATAACTACTGTACTTATTGATACGGCTGGGTTGAATTATACCATCTCACTGTCTGTTTTCTGTCTCATCTGTTTCTTACTCCTTTTCTTCTTCTATCTTCTGTTGATTAATTTTTAGTATTTCGTTTTATCTAGACTATGAGCTTATTAGCTATGTATCTTTATGTATGTTTTTATTTTATTTATTCTTAATTTACTTTTACTTGTATTTTATTTTACCTATCTTTAAATAATATTCTAATTCTTCACATGTCATTTTTAAAAACTTTTTTAGTCTTTATTTTTAAGAGAGAGAGAGAGAGACAGAGACAGAGCAAGCTAGGGATGGGCAGAGAGAGAGGGATACACAGACTCCAAAGCAGGCTCTGAGCTGTCAGCACAGAGTTCAGTGCAGGGCTCCAACTCACAAACCTCGACATCATGACCTGAGCTGACGTCAGACACTGAACCGACTAAGCCCCCCAGGCACCCCTATTTTATTTTTTTAAAACACATTTTAATGTTAATTTAGTTTTGAGAGAGAGCAAGACAGAGAGAGAGAGAATCCAAAACAGGCTCCCCATTGCCAACAGAGAGCCCAGGGTAGGGCTTGAACCCACCGACCGTGAGATCATGGCCTGAGCCGTCCGGGCGCCCTCACACTTCACTCCTTTTCATGGCTGAATTATATCCCATCATATGGATCCTCCGCATGCAGTTACCCACTCGGCCGTTGATGGGCACTTGGGTTTCTTCCACTTTTGGACTTTGCTGAATCATGCTGCTATGAACATTCTATGCAAGTGTCTGCCTGTCTGAATATCTGTTTTCAGTTCTTTTAAGTGCACACCAGAAGCACAATCGCTGGTTGCAGGGTATGCTGTGATTAACTGAGGAACTGCCAAACTGCTTTCCAGAGCGCCATTTTACACGCCCGGCAGCAAACGAGAGTTCTAGTTTCTCTCCATCCTTGTGAAGACCTGCTCATTATTATTCTCTTAAACACTTTTTTATTTTAATATATATTTATTTTTGAGAAAGTGAGAGAGACAGAGCATGAGCAGCAGAGGGATGGAGAGAGAGGGAGACACAGAATCTGAAGCAGGCTCCAGGCTCCGAGCTGTCCGCACAGAGCCTGACGCGGGGCTCCAGCCCACGAACCGGGAACTCATGACCTGAGCTGAAGTTAGTTGCTTAACCAACCGAGCCAAGCTCGGCCGCCTGAGCCCCCGGGCGCCCCTTCGGGGTCTCCCTCTGGAGAGAGTTGAAGACCTTGGAGGGCAGTTAGGCTAGTTTGCATCCTCTTGTTCCTTCGAGGCTGTTCTCCACACTGGTGACGGGTGTGGGGCGGGCTCTAGTCTAGAGCCGGTTGAGTCGCTTTACTGAGATGTGGCCTGTCTCCTGCTGCTCTGGTGCCGACGCGGCTGCTTGGCAAGTTACGGACCTCCCTAGCTGAGCGGAAACCCAGGACTGTCCCGCAGCGGCCACGCCCCCAGCCCCACCCCCGCCGCCAAGGGCTTCTTTGCATGGACTTTGAGGCCAGTTGGCCAGGTTCGCGGGCGGGGGGGGGGGGGGCGCCCACAGGACAGCCAGGACAGCCAAGATGCTGCTTGGCTTCCGCAGGATGGGAATCACACACCAGCCAACAGGACGTGAGAGCAGGCGGTACTGAAGATACAGGGCGTTGGGAGACGGAGCATCTGGGACACGCAGGAAGGAAAGGACCACGAGGCTCCCCTTCGTCTGGAGCCTGGGTTTTGTTTTGTTTTAAAGAAAAAAAAAAGATTTTTGTTGGACGCTCAGCTGACTGAGGCCCTTTTTAAAAACATTTTAAGTGATCTCTGCACCCAATGTGGGGCTCGAACTCACAACCCCCAGATCGAGAGTGCGTGCTCTGCCTCTGAGCCAGCCGTGCGCCCCCCGGCCTGCGGTTTTCACGGAGGATGGTGCTCTGGCGGAGGTGTCCTCAGGCGTCCAGGAACTGGTCAGAGAAAACACCAGGCCCGTGTGTGATTTCGGGGGGCCAGGAGGCCTTGGCACGGAGGTCCCTCGTGGCGGTCTGGAATTCGCGAGTAATGGCTTCCCCGGTCACTTTCACCTCGTCCGTCCTTAGCTGTTCTCTGTTCTAGAGAAATCGTGAACTCCCTGCCCCTTACAAGGACATACACTGTCTGCATTCTAGGCGTGTGTAGACCAGGGTACAGGCGCCAGCAAGAATGGAAACGGGGGCGCCTGGGGGGCTCAGTGGGTTAAGTGTCTGACGTCAGCTCAGGTCATGATCTCAGGCTCCTGGGTTCCAGCCCCGAGTCGGGCTCTGTGCCAACAACCCAGAGCCTGGAGCCGCTTCAGATTCTGTGTCTCCCTCTCTCTCTGCTCCTTTCCCGTTCACGCTCTCTTTCTCAAAAATAGATAACTGTTGGGGAGCCTGGGCGGCTCAGTCTTGGTTAAGCGTCGGCTTCGTCTCAGGTCGGCTCAGGTCATGATCTCACGGTTCCTGGGTTCGAGCCCCCTGTTGGGCTCTGCTGACAGCTAGCTCAGAGCCTGGAGCCTGTTTCAGATTCTGTGTCATCCTCTCTCTCTGACCCTCCCCTGTTCCCGCTGTCTCTCTCGGTCTCAAAAATAAATTAAAAACAAAAAATTTTAAAAAATGTTAGAACAAAAAGAATGGAAGCAAGAAAAGGAGCAAAAAGCAGATTTTTACGGGGTCCTTCAGTTTCCCTGTCTCAGACCCGGGGGTGGGGGGCTTTCTCCCACTGCTCCCTGACACAGGTCACCGGAGTCAGAGGGCCTCTCTGTACCGGCTTTCCCAACATCACGGGCCTGCGCCGCTTGCTGTCCGCTTACAGGTACTTTGTCCAGTTTTCCAGCCGTTTAGGGGGGGGATGTCCTGCGCGGTTACTCGTCGGGGCTCCTTCCTGGTTTCTTCCCCGCTCACTCTCCGCGTCCTCCGACCTTATGCTGTGTCACGGCTGAGGTGGCCCACGCCGCGGGCCACCCCTGAAACCCTTGGGGCCGAAGCGCGCGCCCGCGGGAGCGTCCGCACCGTCCAGCGGCCGCTCGGGGCGGGGCTCCGGAGGCCTGAGGCTGCACCGCCCGCCGGTTTTCATTTCTCTCGGGCAGGCACCCAGTGAAGGGTGTCGGGGTCACGGTGAACACGCTCACGGAACTGCAACAAGACGGAGAGAGCGTGCCGGCTCCGCCGTCCGGCTTCGGAGACCCCGGGCCCAGCCGGCGTGGGGGGCGCAAAAGGGGCGGTGGACACCGGGTGGGGGAGGGGCGTGGGGGAAACGCGGTGGGGAGGGGGCGGGGCGCTGTGGGGGCGGGGCGTGGGGGCGGGGCAGGCAGCCAAGAGCGGCTCCGGGCGGATCCCGATCGGGCGGTGCTTGGGCCGTAGACCCCGCCCCACCCCGGCGCCGCGCAGGCGCAAAGAACGGGGTAACCCCCCCAGTCTCCAAGGCAACGTGTTCAACAGTTCCAGTGCTGCGGGCGTCCGGAGTCCCCCGGGCGCCCACCGGTCGGCATGTGCGCGGCGGAGGTGGACCGTCACGTAGCCCAGCGATACTGGCTCAAGCGGCGGCTGGGGAAGGGGGTGAGCCCGGCCACCTGCAGGGCGGGGACAGGGCCGGCCGGAGGTCTGTTCCCTCCCGCACGGCCAGGGATCCCGGGGCTCAAGTCCTGTTTTCTCCAGGGACTGGAGGGTGGCCTTGGGCAAGCCACTGAGCCCTTAGGGCCTCAGTTTCCTGTAAGGGGGGGCTCTACCAGCGCCCACCGCAAGCGAACCGGGCGGTGGCCTGGCTCTGGGTCCACGGCGATCTCAGGCCACAGGGATCATGGACAAACCCTCCCTCCCACCCCCCCACCCCTGTCCCCTCCGACGTCCCCTGCTCCCAGCTGCCTTTCCTGGGGCCCATAGGACACTAAGGAGGCCGGGCTCACCTATTCCAATCACTAAGGGCGATAAGTGGATCCCAAGTATGACCCAGAAAGGGCCTGAGGGGGGAATGGGCAAGGTGTGAACCACATGTGAGCGATTGTGCATTTGTGTGTGAGAGCATGTGGGATTGTGTGTACAAGAATTGGTGTGTACAAGAACGTTTGTGAAGATGTGTGACTAGGTGGGTGGTAATGGGGGAGGAGAGAAAGCAGGGTCCAAACAGCAAGATAGCAGGTGCAAAGGCCCTGAGGCAAGGACCAGCTGGCTGTGGCAAAAGTGCACGGTTGATGTGAACTGGTTAAGAGTGAATACGGGAGGGCTCCGATCCCCTGTGGCTTTGGGAAACTGCAAAGACTTCTGGGCATTGACCCAGGGAGTGATAGCAGACATTGGTGCCGCTTTACAAGACTCACCCGGCCTGCTGTGGAGAGGCCGGACAATGGTATGGGCTAAGGAGACCAGTTCAGAGGTTAGTGTCGTGATCCAGACAGGAGACAGGGGAGAGGCAAGAGATTGTAGTGAGGAGTCAAATTCTGATGAATTTTGAAGGTGGTGCCGACAGGATTTGCTGATAGGCGGGTGCAGGGTGTGAAAGTGGAGAGGTGCCCAGGACAGGCTTCGGCTCCCCCCCCCCCCCCGCCCCGATTCTGCAGCCTGGGGCCTTGCTCCTCATCACCCTCTTCTGGAGAACCCGGGGGTCCTGCAGCCGGTGGAGCTGCCCGCAGCTGCAGGGACCTCGCCCGGAGCCATAGCAGGCAGGAGCCTCAGGGCAGCCTGCTGGGGGGAGGGGGGGGCTGGGCAGGAGGCTGCCCTGTGCCCAGAGAGCTGCCCGCCGTCCTCGCAGGCCTACGGCATTGTGTGGAAGGCAGTGGACAGGAGGACCGGTGAGGTCGTGGCCATCAAGAAAATCTTTGACGCCTTTAGGGATAAGACGGATGCCCAGGTAAGTGAGAGGAGGGGAGGGGTGAGAGGCACGAGGGCAGGGGAGTGTGGGCGAGCCCCTGCTGCCTTGGCGCCTGGAAGCTCAGGTCTCTGTCACGGCTCAGAGCATGACCTGCTCTGTGACCCTGTGGCCCAGTAGGTGTGGGTGACATCTCTCAGTCCCTATAGATGCTTTCAAGAAGTGGGCCTCCGGGGAGCCTGGGGGGCTCAGTCGGTTAAGCGTCTGACTCTTGATTCTGGCTCCGGTCTTGATCTCACGGTTCCATGAGACTGGGTCCTGCGTGGGGCTCTGCACTGGCCTCCGAGGCTGCTTCCGGTTCTCCCTCCCTCTTCCTCTGCCCCTCTCCTGCTTGCAGTGCTCTCTTTTCCCTTTTTCCGCCCTTCCAGGGGTGGGGGAAAAGGGAGGTGGGCTTCCTTCAAGCTCCACACTCACATTTCTGTCTTGTTCCAGAGAACGTTCCGGGAAATCGTGCTGCTCCAGGTGCGCGGCCTGGGCCGTCCGGCAGCCTCCCCGGGTGCAGCTTCTCCCAACAAGGTGAGGGGGAGCCCGGATCTTCACCCCCCAAAGCACACAGCCCTGGCTCTCTCCTCAGGAACTTGGGGACCATCCCAACATCATCCGCCTCCTGGACGTGATCCCGGCGGAGAATGACAGGGACATTTACCTGGTGTTTGAGCCCATGGGTGAGTGAGGCCTCCCCCACCCCCAGCCCCCCCTCAGTCCTGGCCCAGGCCCTCCGATGTCCGGGGTCCCTTGACATGTCCCTCTGCTGCCCGGGTCACCACAGCGGTCAGCTGTCAGAGCAGCGTCTTGCTGTGCAGGGACAAACGGCTGGCAGGGCGAGCGCCGGGCCTGGCATGACCGCTTGGAGCCCACCTCGAGGATGCTCCTGCTTTTTCCACCATTTGCAGCTGGGTT
Source organism: Suricata suricatta (assembly GCF_006229205.1). Lineage (NCBI taxonomy): Eukaryota > Metazoa > Chordata > Mammalia > Carnivora > Herpestidae > Suricata > Suricata suricatta. The sequence goes on from NC_043714.1 coordinate 77,665,038, forward strand.
TTTTTTCTCCCATTTTCTACCCACGTCATAAAACAAAGCAACATGAAATAATGTATTAAAAACAGCCTCACAAACTCTTACTGCTGCACGGACAAAGACCGAGCAGCCCTGGGGATGCTTGCTGGGACCACTGGGAAGCGTGTGCCCGGGACCGGGTTAGGAACAGGGCTCTGAGGGCCGCCCTGGGGGCCGCAGCCGTGGGAGGGCTGAGCGCCCTTCAAGGGCCCAAGGTCGGGCAGACTCGTCCACTCTCCCGGGGCTCCCAGGCCGACTTAGGAGTCCTACCCCGGCTCTCCTCACCCCCGGGCCCCCCAGACTGACCTGCACGCTCCCCCAGACACGGACCTGAGCGCCGTCATCGGCAAGGGCAGACTGCTCCAGGACGTCCACAAGCGCTTCATCACCTACCAGCTCCTGCGGGCCACCAAGTTCATCCACTCGGGAGGCATCATCCATCGGGACCAGAAGGTGCCACCCACGACCCGGTCGTGCCCCCCGCTCCACTGTGCGCACCCGCTGCTCATTAGCTCTCAGCCCGCCTCGTCTCCTAGGCGCCGCGCCCCCTCCCCCGTGTGCACCCCCCACTAGCCCTCAGCCGCCTCCTCTCCTGCAGCCGTCCAACATTCTCCTGGACGCCAGCTGCTTGGTGAAACTCTGTGACTTTGGTCTCGCCCGCCCCCTTGGAGGCCTCCGTGAGGGGCCTGAGGGCCCGGCCCTGACAGATTACGTGGCCACACGCTGGTACCGGGCTCCAGAGCTGCTGCTGTCCTCGAGCTGGTAATAGCGTCACCTCCAACCCCCAGAAGCACCCCCTATGTCCTCTTGCCCAGCCAAGGCCCCCAGGCCTTCCTGTGCCCTCACTTGTGTCCTCACTGCCCCCCCTCAACACCCCAGGCCCTGCCCCTTGGCTGTCTCTTCTCCCTCACATCTGCCTCCGGGTCCCCCCCATGTCCCCACCCCTTCCTGCCCCAGGTACACCCCTGGGGTGGACATGTGGAGTGTGGGCTGCGTCCTGGGGGAGATGCTCTGCGGGAGGCCCCTGTTCCCAGGCACGTCCACGCTGCACCAGCTGCAGCTGATCCTGAAGACCATCCCGCCTCCCTCCGAGGAGGGTGAGTGTGCGCACGGGGGTCTTCTGGGCACCGGTGAAGCTGAGGGTCAGAGCACGCAGCTCTGGGGGGGCAGCACCCGACGACAGGCCAGGACTGGCAGGGAGGAGTCTGGGGACGAGGGGCGGGGAGGGTCCAGAGCTTCAGGAGGACCAGAAAGGGCAGTCCCGACAGGCCCGGGGAGGAGCTGCTGGGGCTTTGGGAGAACACTGGGACAGTCTGCAAGGCGGGCAGGGCCTGGGCACCGCTCCTTGAGGGCCAAGCGGTGCCCATAAAGGGTCCAGTTGGGTGGCTGAGCGGTGGGAGCTGGGCAGGGGGGGTTGGGGGAAGAGATGGAGGAAAACAGGCAGCAGTGGGGGTAAGTAGCTGGGGGCGGGTCCTGTCCCCTCCCTGGAGGGGGAGAAGAGTCAGAGGGGGGAAAGACCAGGTGGGGCAGGGGCTCTTCCATGGAGGTGGGAGAGCCCGATGTGGAGTGCACGTGTGAAGGTGTAAGTGTGCAAGGGCCAGCACACGTGCAGGTGTATACATGCACATGTTGGGCACGAATCCAGATACTGAAGGTTTGAATCCTGGCAGACAGCTGCAGCCCTGCAGAGAGGTCACTCCATGAGGTCAGGAGAGCCACTGGCCCAGGCCGCCCCCCTGAGCTGCGCAACAGCCCAAGATCTGCCTCCAGCCGCCCCACTGGCCCAGCCTCCCCCAACCACCCACCACCTTCTGTCCACCCACCCTGCAGACCTCCTGGCTCTCGGCTCAAGCTACAGCGCCTGGATCCTGCCCTGCCTGGGGTCCCGGTGAGCGGGGCTGCTCAGGAGCCTGGCTCTCATCCTCTTCCCGTAAACCTGTGGGTCTGCCGACCCAGACCCGGCCCCAGTCTTCCGCTGGCGGGCCCAAACCCTGCAAATCGGTTCTTCTCCTAAAAGTCAGGGGTTTGCAGCGCCTCCCAGGTTGGCCTGAGGCATGGGGAGGCCCTCGGGAACTGCACAGGGCCTGGAGAGCGAGGGGGAGCGAGGGGCCAGAGGACAAGGCAGGGCGGGGGCTCACCGAAGTGAGTGCTGTCTGAGGGTGTTCCCGAGGAGGGGAAATGCGAGGAGATAGTTAAGTGCGGCAGGCCGAGGGAGGGGGGCGATCTTGAGAGGGGACAATACGCCGGCACCCACAGGCCACGGCAGACGCTGGACGCCCTCCTGCCACCAGAAACACCCCTGGAGGCCCTGGATCTCCTCAAGGGACTCCTGGTATTTGCCCCAGACAAGCGGCTTAGCGCCGCGCAGGCACTGCAGCACCCCTACGTGCAGAGGTAGGGGAGGGGAGGGCCGGGAAGGGGCGGAGGGGCGGGGTCCCCTGGGCCAGTTCCTCCTTTGACGATCTTGGGTTTTGGGTCCGGAACCTGGGCTCGGCCCGAGAGGCCCTCATGACCGCAGCCCGAGGCTGGCTTCTCGCAGGTTCCATTGCCCTGCCCGAGAGTGGACAATGGATTCGACTGTGCGGCTCCCGGTGTTGGAAGGAGCTCAGCTCTCGGCCCCCGAGTATCGCAGCCGCGTCTATCAGGTGCTGCGTCCGCGACCACGATCTTCCCACATCCACGCCCACCCTCGAGGCCTCCCCCTGCTCGGCGGCCCCCGGAACCCTCCGCACCCACGCCGTGCACCTCTGACGCCCCTCGCCTCCCCCAGACGATCCTGGAGCGCAGGGGCAACAGCCATGTCCCGAGAGAGAAAGGCCTGGGAGGCACGTCGCCGGGGGCGGAGCCCGGTGTCGCGCGGCCCCCTGCGCCCCCGCCCTCACCCGGAGCCGTCCCTCAGCTGCCCCCGGGCTCCGTGTCACAGAGGCCCGGACGCAGACCTCCGAGCAGCCTGGGTCACCAGGCCGCGTCCGGTGTGTGATCCCGCACGGGTGGCCCCTGACCCTTATGTGTGGAGCCACGGAGGGCCCGCAACGCGGGACTAACGCGTTGGTCTTCAGACCCCGCAGACGTTCCCCGCGGAGCCAAGAACCTTCCCCCGCAGAGCGCGGCGCCCCTGGTCCAGCCCCGCCCTCCAGGGGGTCTCGGGAAGGCGGAAAGGCCCCCTGGGGCGACGGCAGAGGCCCCCTCGGCACCCTTGTCGGTAGGTTGGCCCCTTGGCCCCGGGAGGGCCCGCTCACTGTACTTTCCGAGGCGCACGGCACCTGGTCCGGCAGTGACCCTGTGACGCGCCCCCTCCCAGGTGAAGCCCAGCGTGAAGGGGGCGGCGCCCTCCCTGGCCTCGCAGGCTGCCGCCCGGGTGGCCGTCCAGGCCCTGATCCGGAGCGACTGGAATCCCGGCCGTGGGGTGAGGGCGACCGGCGCGCGACAGGTGAGCCCGCCCGCCGCTTCCCGGCCCTCGGCCTCCCCTCCCCCCCCCCGCCCCCTCACGCGGCCCCTCGACTGTGTGCAGGTCCCTCGAGGCCTCCCCGCGGATGCGCTGCCCGGGCCCCGGCCCGGCCGGAGGATGTTCGGCGCCTCGGCCTGGCAGGGGGCCCAGGGCGCCGCGAGGGCCGCGCTCGGGGGCTATTCTCAAGCCTACGGTACCGTCTGCCACTCGGCGCTGGGCCGCCTGTCTCTGCTTCCTGGGCCCCGCGCTTAAGCCGCCTGCCAGCCTCCAGTCTAGCACCCGTACTCAGCCCGCACCCCGCGCCCAGCCCTGGATTTGCCCCCAGTGCCCTGTGCTCCCCACTCCCCCTTTTGCCTGCCCTCATCCTGGAGTTCCTGGGAGCGAGTGCAAGCGTCTCTGGGGGTGTAGAAGAGGTTCCCGCCCATCGCCAGCCACTTCCTCCAATAAAGTCTTGTTTGGCCACAGCCTACCTGTCCATCCTTTGTCCTCAGAATGGGACTCCCTCCGAGGCCATGGCACACTTTTCCTGGAGTCCACCTGCTTCCAAGGCTCCCGACGTCTAGTATGGAGCCCACGAGAAGCCATGTGGCCCCTGCCTGGCCAGCACCCAGTGCTTTCCCTCCAGGCTCCCATCACCAAAGGCTGGCCTGGGGGGCTCCTTGGGGCCAGCTTCCTGTCCTCCGTCCACAAATGCCCTGGGGCCTGCCTGGTGCCTGTCTGAGGGACCAGGCTGTCCCCAGGGGGTCCTGGAGGAGCAGGGACTTGTGCACCTGCTGCCTGGACACAGCCATCACACGCCTGCATTTGTGACCCTGAACCAGAGTAAAAGTGGAAGAGATGTTGGGATGGTGCCCCAGGGATGGTGACTGGCCATTGCTGGTGACCCCAGCCCATGCTCCTCTGTCACCAGCAGTGACTGGCAGCTAGTTTGCCCTGGTGGAGGGTGAGTCCAGTGGTGTGGGAGCTGAAGAGATCCAGGGTTACCCCAGTGAGCACCTAACTGTCTCGTGGCTGCAGAGAGCCATGACCCTGACCCTGGGGAGGGACTGGAACATAGGGGAGACCCTTTTCCGACTGCTGGGTTGGAGCCCCTTGTCTAAAGGGTGTGGCCTGTGCTGTTGGGGGCGGGGCCGATTGGAGCAGGACCTCTGCGGGAAGATCTGGGGACCCCTGTGGGAGGCACAGGTGGGAAGGGAAAGGGAGCTGGCCAGAGGGTGCGACCAGGCCCGGGGGCTGCAAGAGACACTGAGAAAGCAGAACAGGATTTGGGAGGTGGCCATGAAAGGCGGCAAGGATAAATGCGCGTCCGAGCTTGGAGGTGAGCCAGCTATGAGACCCGCTGCGGAGGGGGCGGCGCGTCCTAGAGTCTGAGGCGTAGCCCCCGCTGATGGACGGGGACAGATGAGGCCCTGGGAATCGGCACCACAGCCCAGAAAGGAGCAGGTGAGGCCCCAGGAAGCCCAGCCCTGCGAACACAGGCCTGGGGGTGCTGAGAGGTGCGGATATCCGGGCACCCAGCGCAGGGGAGGCTGGGAAGCGTGTGAGGGCCTGGTGACAGGTATCCCCTAGGGGCGCCGGCATGGAGGGCTGGTGGAAGTGAGCGGGAGGAGCGGGCTAAAGCAGTTTGGCCGTGAAGGGGAGCCGGGCCCGGGAAGGGGCTGAGGTGGGAGGAGTCGCCGAGGTGAGGGGATGTGTCGGCGGGACAGGTGAGGCAGGTGGGGGTCTTCACTGGTCCCCACAGGGATGGGCGCTGGTGTCCAGAGGGACGTCTGAGTTCACAAGACTGAAGTCTGCAACGCTCAACTGGGTGACTATATATATTTAGGGACGTGTCGGGAAGAACCTGTTGTGGCTTATTGTTAACACCTGAATGTGCAGTCACATCTGAGACGTTATTTGCAGGACGTGGAGGACGCACACAGGGCGCCCCCTCGGCCATGGGCCGTGTGCAAGCAGGCTTGTCAGTGACCACGGCCAGGCCAAGGGCACTCCAGCGCATCTGGCTCCTCGGTGACCTTCCGCCTGAAGCAGAGTGCCTGCTGTCACCTTGCCAGGCTCGTGGCTTTGGTGACCATGCTGTGAGCTGCTGAGGGGCAAGCGTCCCCCAGCCTCCCCAGCCTCCCCCATGTGGAGTCACAGTGCTGCCTTTGCTGTGACCCCGTGTGTCGAATCTTCCCTGGTCTGAGCGACTGCCGTTTCTTACACTGCTGCGCAAACACTGATTTCACAATGCGAGCACTCACGGTGGGGAAGTGTCTCAGCATTTGGTGCCAAAATGTGTCATTCCAAATGAGTGTCACTCTCCACAGGCGAGAAAGATACAAGAATGGTCAGCAGGGAAACTTTGATTTTGCGAGTTGGTGACAAAGAAAGGATCCAGAACAGAGTGGACTTGGGGTCCGCTGGGACCTGAGCCAGCGCAGCCACACACCCCCCTCCCCTGTTCCGAGTCCAGGTGCTCCACACCCAGCCCTTTTCCGGGGCTGCCGGGCCCCTTCGTGGCTCAGGCCACCATCATCCATCTAGACAGCATTTTGTGCTGCAAAACCCGGAGCTCTTACCCCTTACCAGGTGCTGGCCAGAGCGGGGCGGCCCGGGACCAGGCCTGCCTCAGTCTCTCAGGTCCTCTGTGCCCCCATCTGCCAGTGGCCCACCGGACAGGACAGCGCTTCCCGAGAAGGACAGCCTTTGGGTCTGGCTCCGTCCTCCATCACAGGTCACCCCCAACCAGCACTGCCTCCCCTCAGGGAGACGAAGGGCCCCTGAGAACGGTGCCAGGAGGCAGAGAGGAAAGTGAGCAGAGCAGGAAGTGTGCTGAGCCACCAGCCAACGAGGGAGACACACCAGGCCCTGGGGACGGGCGAGGCCAGGGGAGTGGGGCTGGGGCTGACAGGAGGCGGGAAGGAGGGAGCCGCGAAGCAGCGGCGGAGGTGGAGCCAGCCGGGAGGCAGTGAGCAGAGGGGAACCCTGAGACACGGCAGCCCTGAGATGTGAGGCCCCCAAAGGATGGGGTACTGAGGTGCAGATGGCCCCCCAGAAAGCTGGGAGCCGAGGCAGAAAGAGATGGCCCCCTGAAAGGTGGGGGCCTAAGGCACAAAGAGATGGAGCCCTGAGGCGAGAATGAAGGTCTAAGGGGACCTGAAGCTCAACCAGGTGGTGGAGGCAGAGGAGTCAGAAGGGGGAGGCTCAGGGCACAGGGATGGGGAAGGACCTGGAGGAGTAAGGTGCAGGGCAGGAGGGGCTGGAGCCCCAGAGGGGAGAGGCCCGGGCAAAAGGCAGGGTGCGGCGGGCGAGCTCTGGGTGGACGGAACCAGGCTCAGGCTGTGCTCCGCGCCCCCCCTCCCCCTGAGAGAGCAGGTGCTCTGCCCGGCGCTGGCAGTGATGCCGGCACCTGGACCTGGGCTGTCGGGCCAGCAACCTCACTTCTTGCTTTTGAAAGTACCCAGAATTTTGGGCATGAACTTGCCCACCTTGCTGTCCCTGGTGTCCTCCTCTGCAGGGGCCTCCCCTGCCCCCGGGCCACCGGCCTCTTCCTTTTTGCAGAAGACCTCGAACCTGCTATAGACGCGCTTCTCCTTGCGCATACTCTCCATGCGGCGCAGCAGCCGCTCCCGCTCCTCGGCGCTGGCGGGCATGGTGCGGCTCAGCCTGCCCTGCGTCCCCAGGCTGTCGGAGCGGAAGATGGCAGAACATTTGTCCTTGTCGGACATGTCCGGGGCCAGGCCGCCAGCAGCCGGTGAGCGGCCTAGTTCAGGACTGCTGTGAGCCAGGCCCGGGGCCGGGACGGGGACCCCGCGGTGTTTCTGACCGTGGGCGCTGATCTGCTCCAGAATGGCTTTCGTGTCATCCCGCAGGTTGCTGCTGTACAAGGCGTTGGCCGTGGTGGAGGTCGTGCGCGCCCGCGGGCTCCGCTCGTCTCCGGTGGCAGCCTCAGCGCTATCAGCCCTGCCCAGCGACGGCCGCCGGGGGCTCTCTGGCTGCCCGTTCTCCTGCGGCGCCGGGAAGCCGCCCTCATCCTCTGTGCGCCGCTCACTCTTGGGGCTCAGCAGCTGGCGGAGCCGCAGGGAGCCCTTGCGCAGGACTTCCATGGGGCCGCCTGCCGGCTCCTCCGCGGTCCCAGTCTTGGGAGACTCCCCGGAGAAGGTAAGGGTCAGGCTGCCCCTGCGCTCGGGCACGGGGGGCACGGGGCTGCCCCTGCGCTCGGGCACGGCGGGCACGGGGCTGCTCCTGCGCTCGGGCACGGCGGGCACGGGACTGCTCCTGCGCTCAGGATAGGCCGAGGTGGGGCTCCCTCTCGGCTCAGAGTGGGGTGTCTGGCGGGACCCGGATCCCTCCAGTGGGGGGCTGTCCCGCCCTTGCGGGGAGGAGGAACGGCCCTGGGCGGAAAGGAAGCGAGAGGGCAGCCGGTCGGTGCCGCCCCGGCCCAGCGTGTCTAGCAGCTGGGTGGCAGTGAGCGTGGCCGCTCCGGGCTGCCTCTCGGCCTCCTGATGCAGCCGCTGTGCGAAGGAGTCGCGCAGGTCCAGCAGGCAGCTCTCGAGGCTGCGGCGCTCGCTTCCCACGCCGCCCGGCGCCACCACCTCTTCCCGCCACGCCTGGGACACGACAGCCTTGCTGTGGCTGGTGACTGTTACCGGAGCCCCTGCCCCTCCGGCATCCCGCGACGGGCCCTTGTACTTCTCCAGGAGCTCGGCCACCTTGGCGGAGGTGGCGGAGCGCACGGCCTCGCCGCCGGGGCCCAGCGTCTCGCTCACCGCCTGCTCCTTGTGCAGCAGCTGCACCTTGTCGGCGGCGGCCCCCGCGGCCCCCGCGGCGCCCTCCGCCTGCGAAGCGCTGAAGATCAGCGAGGAGCGCAGGCGCGAGCTGCGCTGGATCAGCGGGTTCAAGCGCGAGCGAAAGGAGTCCTGCTTGGCCAGCCCCGCCTCCTCCGAGCCCTC
>NC_043714.1:77673534-77677728 GCF_006229205.1 Suricata suricatta
AGCGTGAGCCGCCGAACCCCCTCCGCGGCCCGCCCCCGACGCGCGACGTCCGCCGGGACCGCGGGGCGCAGGGGGGGCGGGGCCGCGCGCACCTGTAACTCCCACTCATGACCACCGCGCAGTCCACGAGCAGGAACTTCTCCTTCACGTGGCCCTTGAAGGACTTCCCGGTGCGGCAGTAGTAGGTGGGGCCCGCCACGGTGCGCACACGCAAGAACTGGGGAGCGAGAGGCGTCAGGTCTGTGCCCAGGAGCCTCCCACCTCCCTCCACCCCTCCCCCCGTCACTCACATCCACGTGGTGCAGGTTGACGCGGCACTTGTCGGCCATGTCGAGGAAGTGGTGCGCGTTCATCTCGTCCAGGAGGACGTAGACAGGGACGCGGCGCGCCGCTGCCTCCAGCACTTCCGCAAGCAGGTCCACGTCGGTGAACATGTCCATCACCACGGCCACCACCTGCAGGGGTCGTGTTAGTGACAGAGGACCCCTCTGCTGTCCCCTGCACGGCCCGCACGGGGCCTCTGGATCTCCCACAGACACTGGAGATCGTGCTCTAACCCATCCCAGAGGAGAGCAGGGCCGGTGGGGGTGGAGGGCTCTGGGAGAAAGGGAGATAGGGGGGTCTGGGGTGCTGGTGGGGGAGCGGCCCAGGCAGGTGCTGGGGGCCCACCTCCTCCTAGGAAGGGGCAGGGCAACTGAAGCCCCTGCGGCAGCGGCCGCCGCCCCGCCAGAGCCCAAGCTCTGTGCTGCCGGCGTGTGGGGGCAGTTGGGGTCTTTCGCAGGGTCTGTGGCTTCACCTCCAAGATTTAACAGTCCTCCATTGCTGTTTGCAATCTGCTTGGTGGGGGTAAGAAGCCGTCAGCTCGGTCAACATTAAAACTAGAGAAATTTTTCTGAACAGTAAATCCAACCAGGAGAGGTGCCCAGCCCACCCAGAGCCCCTGGGCACTGGCCGTGACCCGTGGGAACCAAGCCTGTGCAGCGCACAGCCTGCAATAACCAAACCTGTGGCGACTTTAAAAGTTACCTGCCAGGGAGCCCTGCTGGCGCTTGAGGCTGGAGAGGCGGGGCCAGCTCCCCGGCCTCACCCTTGCCCCCGAAGCTGGGCACACTCCTACTCATGCTTCAAAGTCCAAGTCAGGGCGCCCTTCCCCCACTGTCCACCCAGCCCGTGTCAGCACACCTGCTGGGCAGAGCGGATCATCCTTCGAGCCTCATCCTTGATGCTGGGACTGTCAGGCGGTGGTGGCTGCACCAGTGTGGTGACCTCTGTGCCCTGGAAGCCGAAGGTCAGGGGCCAGCCTAGGTCGAGTTCAGGCACTGCCTGATCTGAGTTCATGGGCCAGTAGGTGCCCGAGGAGCCATCCATGTCCACATTGGGGGGGCTGCCTTCAGGGGGCTCTCGAGCGACATGCTGCGGGGGCCGCAGGTGGCGGCTTACATGCTCCAGCTCCTCAGGGCACAGGAAGGCAGGTGCCCCCTCAGACGCCAGGAAGCGGCTGTAGGCCTCCGGGCCCCCCTCGGCCAGCGCGTCCACCGCCAGGCGGTAGTACTCTTTGTAGTGAGGTGGCAGGTACCCAGGTGCCAGTGGGTTGTCCCCCTGCGAGGAGCTCTGGGAGCGACGGGCCATGTCGGGGCCAGGGGCCTGGGGGGAGGGGCAGGGAGATGCGTTACTGGGGCGGGGCTCTGTGCGCACTCCCCCCGCCCTCTGGAGCCACTCGGTGCAGACAAGGGCTGTGGAGTGCCCGCCGCCCCGGCTGAGGTAGGTGAGCCGGGCGCCCAGGGCCTCAGGAAGACCCCGCTGGGGGTTCTCTGTGGCCCAGGCACCCTGTGCGGGCCCTTCCTCCCGGAAATCAGTATTTTATGATTGTTCATATAAACGAAACACGATCCAGACTGGATTCTTTATTATAGTCACTCTTTCCTTCTGACTGTGGCATTACTGTATTTTCATGTGTACTGCCCGGGCAGGCGGGCCTGCGCGTGTCTGTCCGCAGTGCTGGGGGCCTCACGGCCGCCCGCTGTGCCCTCTGGCTCTGCTGTAAAATGCAGCAGTCAGGGTCGAGCAGCAGCCACACCTGGCTCAACATGAGGTCACACGCAACCTTGTCACTGCTTTTGTCCCAGGACTCAGCATGAAGTTCAAGGCCCTGGCCACACCTGTACCCATCCTTCGGGGGTCACTCTGTGAGCCCCGCAGCCCATTCACAACTTCGCAGCCCTCCCAACTCTGACCCCTGCCTTTTGTCCCCGTGCACCAGGCCCACTCGCTTCCCTTTGGCCCACCCCTCCACCATTTATTTCTAGAAAAAACTCCGAGCCCCACCCTGTGGCAGATGTGGGCAGCAGCCCCACTGCTCCCCACAAGCTGTCTCCCCAGGTCTGGCCCCACTCCATGTGTTCTGGATCAAGTCAGACTCCTTCGCTGTGGCCATCAGGCTCATTCTGGCACATCCAAATGTGCCCCTCTGTCTCACCACTCACCCCAACTTCACACTGACACCCAAGCCCGATGTGGCCCACTCCAGGCCACCTGTCTCCCAAGGACACCCTGGAAGGAGAGCCCCAGCCCCCCATCCCAGCTCCTCCTCAGGGCGGAGCTGGATTCGGATCCCACCCAGCTCAGGGGTTCCTGGATGCCGGGAGCGCAAGACCCCCCAGTGTCCCCCGCTCAACAGGGGCCCCTGGGTGCATGATGCTGACTGATGGGGTCACTGGGCAGCCAGAGAATGTTGGGACCAAGACTGTTGTGTGTGACAACTTGAGGAACGCTCCCCATCTGCCTTGGGGGGGGGATGGGTGACAGGCTGAGTGCAGGTGGGAGAAGGGGGCGGGCACTTCTCTGCCAATCAGGCCACCTCAGCAGCCTTCCGGCAGATTAAGGAAAAGTCTGACACTCCTTCTTTGAGGCGCTGTCCTCCACGTGCGGTTCCAGACAGGACACCCATGCACTTCTCAGACCAGGACCACGCTGGGGCCAAGGCGCAGGGCTGTCTGTCTGCAGCGGGGTCTCCCCTGCACCTGAGCCCGGGGCTGGGAGGGGTGTGTGTCACACAGTATCTGACAGAGGGTGGTGGGAGAAGACCCCGACCGCGGGCTCCAGCTGTATGGGGTCAATGTCGGGACAGGTAGGGCTTGGGGGCACATTCCTGCTCACTGCTTTTGAGAGGGAGCACTTCCCAAGTTGGGGACCGCAGGAGGGATGGGGCCCTTGTCAAGGCCGCCTGCAATGTGAGTCCCATGGTGAACAAGGCTCGCGGGGGCCTGTCCTGAGTGACCAGGTGGCCCTGCACGACCCGCACCGTAATACCCATAATCCAATGACCTTAGCCCTTCGCTTTGCACACCCCTGAACTGTGGCCGGGGCGGCCCCGCCCTAGGCCCCTCTGGGGAACCCCATCGGCGGCGAGCCTCACACATTGGCCTCAAGAAATGCCAGCCCTGAGGGGGGGAGGAGCACTCATCCTGCCCAAGCCAGTGACTCAGCGAAGTCCCTCCTCCTCCACTGACCTCTGACCTCTGACACTAGGCTGACAGCTGCTCCAGGGCCCTCAGGGCTCTGGGAGACTCCGGAACTACGGGCTTTCGGAGCGTGGGGCCCTCCCACCTGGGCAGAAGGTGGGTTTCCTAAAGTGACCGGAAGAAGGGAAGGCATCGCGGCTGGTGCAGAAGTGGAGGAGCCCCCGGGCTAAGTGCAGGCGAGGGCGGGGGTGCTCACCGCAGGAAGCTTGCGGAAGCGTTAGGCATGGGGGGCGGGGGGGGGGGCTTCAGCCAGATGGGACTCACAGACTGTAAGTTGGTGAGCTGTGGCTTTCGGGGTGTGTCCCGCAAGACCGAAAGGGATGAGCGTACCCTAGGAGTTAGCGGCCGTCTAGGCCTGGCGTCCGTCCCATCCACGCGCCCCATTCGGGGACTCCGGACGCGAGGGGACGCGCCCCTCCCACCCCGCCCTCCCTACCCACCCTCCACCTAGGAAACCAGACCACCTGGGTCACTCCGGCCATCCCCAGGCCAAGGCGCCCCCAGGGAAGGGTTCAGGCCTAGCTCGGCCCCCTCCCCAGCTCCAGCTAGGCCGGAGGGCGGGAGCGAGCGCGGACGGCCCGGGCAGCGTCTCCCGGGGCCCCGGCCCCTTCCCACTCAGCCCCCGCTGGGCCGGCACCGTGCGAGGGCGCTCGCGTCCACCCGGCACCCGCGG
>NC_043714.1:77677828-77686462 GCF_006229205.1 Suricata suricatta
CCGCCTCCCGCGGCCCGCCGCCCCCGGGGCCCGTCCGCTCGCCGAAGCTCCCGGTCCCTACGTGTGACCCCTGACCCTCGCCCCGGAAGTCGAGGTGGCTCGGAAGTTCCGGCTCGGTCGCTAGGAAACGGGTCAACCGACGTGCGGGGCGGGGCTTCTCGTCCGGCCGGCGGGCTAGGGGAGGCAGGTGAGGCAGGTGAGGCAGCGGGGGCGGCGTCAAGCCCGGGGCGGGGCCCGGGACCCTGCGAGCGCAGGGTGTCCCCCGCCATACTCGGGCACCCCCTGACCTGATGCCCTCACGGAGGACCCACCGCCGCCGCCACCCCGCACACAACACTCACAGGTACCTGGGTTCCCCTGGCACCCAGGGACCCCGAGCTCATAGACCCCTCCCCCACCCCACACTTATCCACCCTCCACACAAACGGGTCTCTTCCCAGGCCATGGACCCCCGGGACAGAGGTACTTGCATACGGGACCGCAGACACAGGGGACTCTGCACACCCCCCCACAAGGACAAGGGCTCTACACGCCCGTGGGGATCCACATGCACCAATGGTGACGCCCATATGCATCGGGTCCCACAGGCACCACAGGGCCCCGTGCACACTTACGGGACCCTACATGCACACCACCCCCACACGCCTATTACCTAGGCACACACCACTCTCCACCTACACATGTAGGAGACCCACGTGCATTTGGAAAGCCCTCACAGGCCGGCCCCACAGCAGACAGGGGACCCCGCATCCACTGGTCCCCAAGCGAACAACTCCACAAACATCAGGACCCTCTCCCACAGAGCCTTGCCATGAGCAGGACCCCACACGAACCCGGGGAGTCCTCTGCCTGCCAGGCACCCTGCTTGTGCTACTCCATGTGGACGGGACCCCGGATGCAAACACGGACACCCCCAAAGCAGCCCTCAGTCCCCCAAATGCTGCAGACCTTTGCCCCAGTCCCTCATCAGACCCCACTTAAGGCCCCCCACACACTTAGGCCTTGTCCTGTGGTCAACCATGTGTCCAAGCCAGGCTCCCTGTCCAAGCTTCCCCTTCCTCTCCCTGCTGGTCTCTGCTCACCTTCCGTGTCCCTCTTGCCACGCGACCCTGTTTTTCTGGGTCAGTTTCGCCAACTCCTTCCCCAAACGCCCGGAGACACCACCAGCTCCAGGTGGCAGGCACACAGGCCTGGGGTCACACCAGGGCCCATGCGATGCTGCAGTGAGTTACCCGTCTGCACGCAGGCAAGGGGACCCGACCTCGCCTGGGCCAAGGGAGACCTCCCAGGGGAAATGCACTGTGAGGTCAGCTGCCTGGACTAGGTAGAAAGGTATTGTTTCCAGGCCCCGACAGGAGCACCTGCCGAGGCGGAAACAAGAGGCCTGGGGTCACAGAAGTGTCAGCGTTTTGGGTGCGCTGGGGACTGTGGGGGGGTAGGTGGGATGGAGGCCCCAGCGGAGCAGCACTGGACTGTGCGTTAGGAGGTAGCTTGGTGGCTTGGAGCAGGGACACCCTGCGCCGGGGATGCCGGTCAAGGCCTGGGCGCAAATGACGGATGCGCCAGCAGAGTGGGGGGTGGAGACGGCAGGTGAGCGAGGGCAAGGAGTGAGCCGCGGCTGCATGTTCTTACCAAGCACTGCCCCTGAGCTGCTGGGCACACACAAGCCAGTGGCCAGGGGCAGGCAGGCAGGCAGGCCAGGAAGTCAGGAAGCTGTGTTTGCAGGAGTGCGGGGCAGGGGTGCGTGATGCTGTCTGTCCACACAGGCCCACGTCATGTGCGGCGCTGGTCCCTGGTGCCTCTGCCACTCTAACCACGCGCTCCCTGACTTTTCCTCCCCACCCCCAGGAAAACTAGCAGTGACAGGGGGGTCCCCAGAGCTGCACCGGGGAGGTGGCAGACATCCCTCCCCGAAGCCAAGCCCGGAGCCCGGAGAGCCATTGCCGGTATGTGAGTCAAGCCTCCGAGCACCCCTACTCAGATGCCGGCTTGTGAGACCCTCTGTGCAGCACCAAGGATGGTCTGAGAAGACCCTTCCCTCTGAGCGTGGCTCCCAGGGGACCTCTGCGGTGGGCTTGGGAATGGTAGACTGAGGATTCAGAGCTCAGCGGTCCGTTCCAGACCCTGGGCGGGGACTGGGGTGCAGTGTGTGACGGAGCACGGCTTTAGGGCACGTGGAAATGGGCTGAGGCCCATGGGGACTGGACAGAGCTGGGTTACAATTCATGTTGGGCATTCTCAAGTGTGTGGTCCACTCTGACCCTCTGTTCCACCTGGACCACCCCCTGCGTTCCCCTGCCTGCTGCTGCCCTCTCCGGCCATCCTCTCCAGAGCCACTTCCAGGCTGCATGGTGACACCTCGCCCGCCCTTGGCTCAGCCCTGCCAGGGGTCAGGAAGGGCACCTCCTCCCATACCTCCCCCCACCCATCATCCTGCCCTTCTCCGAGCCCCATTTCTTCTCTGCCGTGGTGTTCATCTGAGTTCTCTACTTAGCTGCCAGCACCTTCCCGGCGGTAGTTCTGGGTCCCTCCAGCCCCCACGCCTGTGCCAGGGTTCTGTGGTGGCCAGCAGAGCACCCACCCTGTGCCCCAGATGTGGCCGCTCTGCTTGGAGGGGGGCAGTCCGAGGCCCTGGACCCCAGAGGGCTCACAGCACACGGCCTGCTGGGGTGGTGACTACTCTCCATGCCAGGCCGGGGTTAGACTATAGTTTCCCAAAATAGCCCCAGCGGCGTCTGAGGAAGCAGCCTTTCTGGAATGAGGATGACAGGCAGAGGGCCGCGGCCGCTTCTGTGATCTCAGGCCCCAGGAGCACGCGCTGCAATAAACAGCGGGCGCCGCAGGCCTGGAGCCCGGGTTGCGGGTGTGGGGGCGGGCATGTCCTCGCTCTGCTTCCTGCTGATGGCCCCCCTGATGCGGGTCACCCTGTGTGCCCCGATACTGCCCCAGATGGCTCCTGAAGCCACCTGCCGGGGCCCACCTAGCCAGGAAGCCCGGGTCCCCTCTAGGAATATTTTTGCCTCAATTTCCCTGAACAACGGTCGTTTCTGTGCACGCTCTACCTGCCAAGCACTGGGCCAGCCTAGGACGGCTTGCTGTCATGTGCTCTTTGTGGCACACCGGGTGACAGCCTTGGCTTGCAAATGTGCGCTGGCCCTCCGCAGGCATCTGTGAGCCGCTATGCAGCACCCCCCATCATCCAGAGCCCCCCTCCACCCCCTTACCTGGCCTTGGGTCTGCAGCACCTCAAGGCCCTCGCTCCGGAGTTGCTCCAGGGCCATGGCCAGCTCCAGCCCCTCCACGCGCACCCAGGCCTGCTCCTCCTGTAGCTGCTGCAGCCACAGCTGCTCCTCCTGCCACAGCTGCTCCCTCCACAGCTGCTCCTCCTGCTGCAGCTGCTCCCTCCACAGCTGCTCCTCCTGCCACAGCTGCATCTGCAGCTGCACCTGACGCCGGCGGTCCTCCAGTAGCAGCTGCTCCTGGGCCAGGCACAGCTGGACCTCGTGAAGCCTCAGCAGCTCGGGACCCAGGCCCGGGGCGAGGCCGCCCGCCCCACAGCCTTCCATGTCTGCAGGGGGGACTGACACCAGCTCGGATCCCGGAGTGGTGGCCTGCACTGGCTGCTTGGCTGCTTGTGGCCGCTCTGGCGTGGCCACCCTGGGGTGTCCCTGGGCAGCTGGCTTGTTGCCGGTCACGTGCCCTGCAGGGGCCACCCCCACTTCGTCCTGAGGGCCCCCTGCGGCAGGGGGCGGGGGCTGGGCCTCAGGGCCCTGCTGCCCTGAGGCCTGCTGTGCCTTGCCCGCCCTCCTGGCTCGGGCTCTCCGAGCCCGACTTCGTCTCCCCGACATGGCCCTGATCCGGCGCCTTTCACCAGGTGTCTGCTGCCCAGGGCCCTGGCTCATTGCTGGCCCACCTTGATCAGGCGGGCTCAGCGGCCATCCCTGGGAGGCCACAGTGGGCCTTCCGCTCCTGCCCTGCCCCTTGGCTGGTGTCTGTGGTGCGGCGGTTCTGGGCCCCGGCTCTGCGTGTGGGGCTCACCGGCCCTGCTCTTTGGGCTGGGCCACGCCGGGGAGTTTATAGGGACTCGGCAGCGTGGTGGCTCACCCGGGCGCGAGGGCTGACTAACGTGCTGACACAGGGCGCAGGACTTTACAGGCCACAGGCCTCGTTGGCCAGACTGGGAGGGAGACTGAGAAACCGGAGGAGGTGGCTCTCTCAGCAACCAGATCTCGGGCTGTGAGGAGCGAGTCTGGTCCTGCCCTGGGCGGGCAGCGGTGCCGCCTCCCCCCGCCCCCACCCCACCCCTGGTCAGGGAAACTCAGACTCCAGCCCAACTAGCATGGGAGCTCCAGCCCACACTGGGCACCCCAGACCCCCACGCTTGCCTGGGGTGCTCTATGGAGGTGACAGAGCTCTTCACCCAGAAGAGGCGTGGTGGCCTCTTGCTGGGGGCTGATGGGAGAGATGCGGCCTTGAAAGGCATTTTGTGGACTGAGAGGGGCAGCAAGCAACAGTCAGTCCAGCCTGCCCTGGCCTGGGGCCGGGCTCTTGATGCCTCCCACTGGGGGTCCAGCTGCCCTGCCCACAGAAGCAAAGGCCTTTGGATCTCCAGGGACGGATCTTGGGGGGGGGGGGGGTCAGGTGTGCACAGGGCCAGCCGAGTGCCTGGGTCCCCTGGGCTTCCTGTCAGGTGGAGGCCCCAGACGGCCTCCTCCCCAGCGTTTCCCCAGCCTCGGGCCGCTGACTCACACCCACGCCCAGGGCCCCATCCCAACCAGCGCTGCCACACTGGCTTGACTGGTTTGCCTAGCCCAGTCCTGCTGGGAGCACCCTCCACGCCCCCCCACTCAGCTCTGGCCCCTGAAGCCTCGGGGGAGGTGGACAGCAGGCCGCCACCAGGGGAGCACCAGCGGACACACATGGAGCAGGGCCTGGGACCGCAAAGCGCCACCAGATGCGGGGCAGCCCTGGGGGGGCGGGGCGAATCGCGCGTCCTCCTACCCGAGACTTCAGCGCACCTGGGCTCGCGGGAGCCCGGGCCTCCGGACCCAGGTGCAGGGGCGGGGCTGCCGGGCTCACCGGCGCCCCCCCGCGGCGCCCCACGGGCGATGGGCTTCCGTGGAGGGCCGTTCCCGGGGTGGGCGCTCCTTCACACCCAGGAGGCAGCTACCTGCCCAGCACCCGGTGCAGAAACGCCTCCCGAGGTTCACGGGAAGGGGAGGGTCCACGCCTCCACCGCGCTGACCGCCCCACTTCCCCCGGGGCAGCCAGGAGAGCACCGCCAGCCGCGGAGGAAGACCGCTCAGCAGGCTGAGGCCCCATAGGTGAGAGCCTGGGGGCCGGCGGGGAGGACTGGGGGCGCGCCGGGCCGGGACGCGCGTGGCGTGTGTGCAGGTGTGTGCGCGCGTGCATGCACGCACGTGGGTGCTCGTGCAGCCGCGTGGCCCTCCCGGGAGCAGGTGGCGGCGAACCCGGGCCCTCTGTCTCTGAGGCCTCCCGGCCCCTGCTTTCCTGGGGCGGGGTTGTCACTGAGTCCGCCTCCCAGGGGCGCGGCCTCTCGGGAGTCCCGCTCCCTCAGCTTTAACTGCCCCTCCCAGAGGCGCCGGCCTCCTCGCGCCGGTCTGTCCCTCCCAGCTAGGCCTGCTGGCGGGTGTCCCCAGGACTGGAGGGGAGGCCCCGCCTTGGTGTCTCGCCGTGCCTCTCCTGGTCACGCGTGGGCGCCTGGGGCCGCGTCCCAGGCCGTCTTAGCGCGTAGCCTGCACCGTGGTCTCGGGGCGGTGCCTTTGCCAACCGCCCCGTCCTGCGCCCGAGGCCCCACTCAGCCGCAGCCCCCAGGCTCACCCCGGTGCCCTCAACTTCACCAGCACATCCAAGCGCAGACCCTTCCTCTCTGCTGCCCCGCCTCCCAGGACTGCCCCCTGGTGACCCTGCGCCTTAGCCCGCCTGCACACAGATAGCTCTTTGTGTTGGGTTTCTTTCCCTCCCCTCCCCTCCGGCCCTGGCTCTGGGCTTTTTGTCTCCTGACTCCCATTTTACTTCCAGTCTGTTCCCTGGAGAGCCACTCAGACTTGGCCTTGTGTGGGTGGGGCTGGCCTTGCCTCAGGGTAAACTCCGGGCACCGCACCCCCGCACCAGGGGCCGGGACTAGGAGCCTGACCTTGTCCTGAGGACAGGGGTGGGCTACAGGAGGTTTAGGAAAGCTAATGGCTTTATAAAAGTTGTGTGTGCCAGACGTACTCATCATGGTTCTGGGTTACATACAGAGGGAACAGACTCTATGCAATTTAAGTAGAAAAGGAATGTACTGGAAGGATCTTCGTTAGGTGGAGATTCAGCCTGGGAGAGAGGCAGAAGTGATAGGGAGCAGAGGACACAGGCAAGGTCAGGCCCAGACAGAGTCTGAGCAGGATGTCCCTTCTGTCACTGGGAGCCACTGCTGCTGCTGCCCTCTCTCTGGAGCTCCGGGGAGCTGTCTCCACTGAGCCCGTGGCCTGGGGTGACTGTCGCAAGACCCAGGTTCCTGGAGAGAAGCCGTCCACACTTAGGTCACACTCTCATTGCCAGAGGAAGGCGGGACAGATGTCAGTGTTCGTAGTGGGCGGCAGGTTCCCTCAGAATTCCCTAGGATGGCACTCGACCTGACCGGGGTGGGGGGGGGGGTCCTGAGTCTCCGGCAGGTCCCTCCCCTCTTGTCCGAGGCCAGCTGTCCCGGGGCGTGGAGCGAGGCGTGCTGCTGCGAGCCGGGTTGGCGGTCTGTGGAGGTGGCCATGCGAGCAGGTGGCCAGGCAGGGGCCTCCCCGCAGGAACCACGTCGGCCACGATAAATGGTGTCTCCTGTGCATGGACGTGTGACCTGGGCACCGAGGCTGACCGTGTGCACAGCCCTGCCCTCCTGAGCCCTGGGAACAAGCCCCCGGGTCCATTCGCTAACCCAGGGCCCCGGCAGCTGCTCTCAGGCCCTGTGCCGCCCCCGAGTCTCCGACTGGACTTGCTATAGAGAAGGCCACCGTGCGGGACAGTATCTGATCTGGGTCAGCCTCGATGGGAGGGGCCGTGCCATCGGGCCCAAGTGTCAGGGGCATCCCTGCCGCCATGGCCGGTCTGCTCACTGCAGGCCTGCGCACCAGCACCAGGTGGCCGCTGACGCCCACAGGACGCTTGTGCGGTGTGCCTACGTGTCTGTCGTCTCCTCCGCAGTGGGCTCTGCCTGGGGGTGTCCAAGTGAGCTGCAGAGCCAGACCCCGTGCCTGGTGCCCCCACCCCTGCTGCTCCGCGTGCCCATCTGCGTGCCACCCCAGACCTGTGCGCCTCTGTCGCCCCGGCCGTGTTCAGTTCGGGCTCCTGAGAAGCCAGCCAGGCCTTTCGCCGGTGTCCTGGGTCCCGTGTTCGGCACACGGCATGGGCCACTCTTCCCACCTATGGGGAGTGACCAGGTGCCCCTTGGGGATCCCCTCCCGCCATCCTTGAGGGTCCCCCTGACAGAGGAGCGGGAACAGGGCGGCCATCACAGGGCTGAGCCGTCTGTGCATCGATGCTTGAGTCTCCCCCGCTCTCCGCACGGGAGGCTGCGGCTGGGGGCTCTGGGGGGCGTCCGGCCCTCGGGGGAGAGAGCTCACAGGATGTACTCGTGCCTCCTCAGTGGCTCATTGCTGTCGCGCGGTGGATTGCCGTGAGTCCACGGCTGAGGACCGCAGGTGGCGGTGGACTGCCCGGTTTGCACAGGCGCTGGTGCCTGGCCGGACCTTCGCGTCCACCAGGGCCAACCCAGGAGGGGCGTGCTGGCCTGGAAGGCAGAGCCTTCCTCTAGAGCCTGCGGCTGTCCCTGGGGGCTTGCCTGAGCGTCCTTCCCCCCACAGTCCCCTCCAGCAGGGCCTCAGCATGGCGGCCACACCTCGGCCACACCCTCCAGGCTCTGCTGGGGCCAGTGGCCTTCCGGGTCTCTCAGTAGGCGGGGCGGGCCTGCCCGCTCCTGGGCTCCTTCTTTGAAGCAAGAAGGGGGTACAAGGCACAGCCGTTTCTCTTTTACCTTGGGGCGTCCTGACACGTCCTGGATTTGTGAACCCTTGAGACGTCACCGGCGTGGTGCTGCCTCCCACTGTGCCCGGATCTGGGAGATGCCAGGAAGATGGCCGCTTCCCGCAGCGGCTGTGACAGCCAGCACATGTTCCGTAGCTTAGAAGTCCAGCCCAGGCCTCGGCAGAGGAACAGAGCGGGCACGGAAGCTTGGGGCGCCTGGGGGGCTCAGTCAGCTGAGCGTCCGGCTTCGGCTCAGTCATGATCTTGGCGGTTCATGGGTTCAGGCCCCGCATCCGGCTCTGTGCTGACGGTACAGAGCCTGGAGCCTGTCTTCAGATTCTGTGTCCCTCTCTCTCTGACCCTCCCCTACTCTCACTGTCTCTCTCTGTCTCTCAAAAATAATAAATGGAACGCTAAAAAAAGAAGAACGGGCATGGCAAGACTGAGATTCTTTCCGGAGGCTCCAGAGGGGAGTCTGCGTCCTTGCCCCCCCCCCCCCCCCCCGCCGTGCCCGCGTGCCTCCGCTGCTCACGCCTGACCTTCCACGTCAGCGATGCTGCCTCTGTCTGACCTTCTGAGTCACAGCTCCCTACGGGCTCTTCTGCCTCCCCCTCCCCT
>NC_043714.1:77686562-77687728 GCF_006229205.1 Suricata suricatta
CCCCCCCCCCCCCCCCCCGCCGTGCCCGCGTGCCTCCGCTGCTCACGCCTGACCTTCCACGTCAGCGATGCTGCCTCTGTCTGACCTTCTGAGTCACAGCTCCCTACGGGCTCTTCTGCCTCCCCCTCCCCTTTTTATAAAGTTTATTTTGAAAGAGAACGCATGGGCAGGGGTGGAGCAGAGAGAGAGAATCCAAGGCTGATCTACGCTGTTAGCAGCCGAGCCCGACACTGGGCTTGAACCCACGGACCTTGAGATCATGGCCTGGGTCAAAGTCAACCAACTGAGCGGCCCATGCACCCCCTCTCTTTTCCACTTTCAAGGAGCCTGTGGTTACACGGGGTCCTGCCCGCACCGCCCAGGGCGCCACCCGGCTCTGAGGTCAGCGGATGAGCGGTCTGCACTCCACCTTCAGTCCTTCATCCCTTCTTGCAGGGGACGCGGCGCATTCACAGGCTCCAGGACGTGGACACCTTTGGTGGGGTCGTTATTCTGCCTCCACAGTCCCCGTGAGGCGTCATGTGACAGAAAGCCAGGGAGCAGGTGGTCCTGAGACAGGACGGTGAAGGCGTGCCTTCCCCCCCCCCGCCCCGGGACGGAGGCGGGAGGAGAGAGGGCAGCTGGCAAATCAGATCTTGCGCGCAGCGGGTCTGACCTGTCCCGCCACTCGGTCAAGGTTGTTGTGGCCTCTCCTCTTCCACCGTTACTCGCCTTCGGCAGAGGCCAGACCCGTGAATTCAGCGGGGCTGTGGTGGGGACCCCCACTCCTGCTCTCCTTGAGTCCTCCTGCCTTCTTGTTTCCTAGAGCGCGTGCAGGTTCGCAGCCACACGGAGGGGAAGGACAGCGAAATCACACACACCTCTACCCCACCCGTGTACCATCTCCCTGGCTGTCAACATCGCCGCCAGAGTGGTGCCCGTGTTCCAGTCAGTGAACGTACATGGGTACCTGACCGTGATGCCTCATCAGCCCCTCGTCCACAGTTTGCCTCGGGGCTCGCTCTCGGCCCGAGCACGCTGCGGGTCTGGACAGGCGTGCAGTGACAGGTGCCCGCTATCAAAGCGTCCCATAGAGTAGTTTCACTGCCCCGAATCCTCTGTGCTGACTGTCCCCTGGTCCCCTCTAATCTTTCTCCACGGTCTTGCCTTTTCCAGAACGTGCAGAC
>NC_043714.1:77687828-77699286 GCF_006229205.1 Suricata suricatta
GATTCGGGCCATTCTAGTAGGTGTGCAGGCAGAGCGCGCGGTCTTGCTCTGCATTTTCCAGATAACATATGATGTGGAGCGTCTTTCCTATGCTCATTTGCCATCTGTTTATCTCTTGGATGAGGCGTTTGTGACGACCTCTGGCTCATTTTTTAACTGTGTTGTTTCCTTACTGTTGAGTTTCAAGAGTTCTTTGCATACTCTGGATAACGTGCTTTTTTTTTTTTTGGTAAGTTTTTTTTATTAATTTGAAGAAGGGGAGAGAAAGAGGGAGAGAGCAAGCATCCCGATGCGGGACTCAGACTCATGAACCGCGAGATCCTGACCTGAGCCGAAGTCAGGAGTGGGATGCTTAACCGACTGAGCCCCCAGGGCACCCCTGGATAACACGCTTTTACCAGATGTGTCTTTTGCAAATATGTTCTCCCATCTGCGGGACTTTGACACTGTTTGTCACAGAGCAAGAGTTTAAAAAAACTTTATTAAAAATTTTTTTTTAATTTTTTTTTTTTAATTTCTTTTAGAGAGAGAGAGTGCGAGAGAGCATGAGCTGGAGAGGGACAGAGAGAGAGGGAGACAGAATCTGAAGCAGCTCCAGGCTCCGAGCTGTCAGCACAGAGCCCGACGCGGGGCTCGAACCCACGAACCGTGAGGTCATGACCTGAGCCGAAGTCGGACACTCACCCGACTGAGCCCCCAGGCGCCCCAGAGCATGAGTTTTTTAACGTTGGTGAAGCCCAGTGTACCAGTGATTTCTTTCCTGGGGTGCCTTTGAGGCCGCATCTGACGACCATCACATGCACAGGGTGTGATTCTCTGGTGTCATCTTCTAGGGGCTTCACATGTAGTTCTGCATTTCACATTTAGGGCTGTGATGCATCTTACTTTAATTTTTTAGTTTTTTAAGTAGTTTTTCCACCCAGTGTGGAGCTTGAACCCACAACCCTGAGGTGGGGAGTCGCCGGCTGGGCGCCCCTGGTCCGTGACCCTTCGTGAGTGAGCTCTTGTGAAGTGTGTGAAGGTGTGAGCCTGCACACACGCTCTCGTGTGTGGCTGACCGGCCGCTCCAACCCGCTGGCTGCGCTGCCTTCGCTTCCGCGTTAAGGTCAGCTGACTATTTACGTGGGTCCCTCATGTCCTTGGTGTCGCTACGGATCGATCTCCACGATTCCCCCAGGAAAACACTTTCTGTCTCTGCCCCCATCTTGGGTGGGGGGAGGTTCCTGGGCCCCCGTGTGGCTCTTCCTGTGGGTCATTCTGCCAGTGGCTGAGGGGGGTCTGTGCCGACGCACAGGACAGACCCGCACACCCGCCGGGCCTGTGGGGATGGACTCGCGCCACCGTGCCTTCTGCGCCCGACGCCCTTCTGCGGACAGAGGACCTGACGCCGGTGCAGGTGTCGCTGGCAGTCTGAGTACCACCCCAAGGGGCCTCTAACCGTCTACGCACCCCGCTTTGCCGAGAGTACGCTTCGTTCTGCTACGTGGCCACCTGCCCCTCTGAGGAAGGACCGGGAGAGGGGTCGGTGCCAGGACGGAGCTGGGGGCCGGGCCCTCCTGCAAGAGCAGCCCCGTCTGAGGGCAGCGAGACTTTGACTTGGGCACTTGTCTGGGGGCAGGAGGGACGGTGGTGGCCGACTTCAGATTTCTGATCTGCAGAGCCTGGAATTTTCCTGTCTTACAGACCAGTCGGTGCCCTGCAGGCTGCCCACCCGTCCCACCGCAGGGCGGCGCGCCCTGACCGCCACTCAGCCTTCTGCCTGTCACGGCGCCATCCTGCGGCCACCGCGCCCCTTCTCTTCCGGAATTTGGGAGTCACCGCTGAGCTCGGCATTCATTCACCAGTGTCTTTCTTTCTTTTTTCTTTTTTAGTAGTTAATTTTTTAAAATGTTTATTTGGTTTTTCAGAGAGAGACACAGTGTGAGCAGGGAGGGGAAGAGACAGGGAGACACAATCGGAAGCAGCTCCAGGCTCTGAGCTGTCAGCACAGGGCCCGACACGGGGCCCGAACCCACGAACCGTGAGATCATGACCTGAGCCGAAGTCTAACGCTTTACAGACTGAGCCACCCAGGCTCCCCCCTTTTTTAGTAATTTTTTAAATTAGTTTATTTTTTGAGAGAGAGGGAGAGAGAGAATCCTAAGCAGGCTCCACGCTGCCAGCACAGTGTGTGACATGGGGCTCGAACTCACAAACTGAGTTCATGTCCTGAGCTGAAACCAAGAGTCAGAAGCTCAACTGACTGACTCATCCAGGCACCCCCCTTTTTTCCCCCAATGTTTATTTTTGAGAGAGAGAGAGAGACAGAGCAGGCGCGGGAGAGGGGCAGAGAGAGAGCGCATCCAGAGCAGGCTCCACCGACGGAGCCCCCCAGGCGCCCCCGCGAGTGGCTTGCTTACTGTTTCAGCGCAGGGGGTGTCCTCGGAACCTCCCAGGGGCCCAGGCAGGTGCGGGCGGTACACACTCACAGCGACCGTGCCCTGCAGGGTCACTGCTTCCTGGAGCCAAAGTGCACCTCCTGCTCAGTCTGCTTGGACCCCAGGCTCTGATCCCGGGGTCGCGGAGGGGTGACGGGGCTCCTCTCTCAAGGCAGCTCCTTGTGCGAGGCCCCTGCGGGCTTCTCAGGCCCGGGAGCCCCCCCTTCACCCCCCCCATGGGCAGAGCACGGTCTGCTGCTGCCCGTGGCCAGGCTGGGGGGCGGGGGGGGGGGGGGGGGGGGGGGGGGTTGGCCTCCGCTGTGCCCTTGACCTTGACCCGCAGTGAACTTCGCCCTCTAACAAGATGCACCTTCGTCGGGATGGAGACTTCCGATGGAGGACACTAGGCCTCTCCGCCGCCGTGTCCCCGGGGGGTGTGCGTTACCCCAGATTCGTTCACGTCCCACCTGGAAAGTGGGGTTTTCTGAAACGTAACTACTGGATGATGAAGTTTCCCCGCGTCAACAAATCTATGAGCGCCCAGAACTGAGCAGAAAAAGACGTTCGACGATAAACACAAACCGACGTAACGGGAAGGAGGGACTGCGCCCCGCCGCCCACCCGCCATCGCTCCCCCGCCCTTCCCGCGCCTCCGCTCGGACCGGACCGGAGCCCCTCCGGTTCGGGCCCGCAGCGTCTGCGTGCCGGGGGGGCCGGACCGTGGGGTCCTTCTGTGTGTGTCATCCGGTGCTCGGTCTCCGGGTCACCAGGTGGAAGACCTCCCCTCCCCCCGCCCCGGGTGGGCGGAACCGGGAGAGGAGCCGCCCCTGCGGGGGGGGGGGGCAGTCCCCGTGGTCCATCAACCGTGCTTAATGAGCCACACCCTTGGTGGCTGCTGGGTCACCTCAGGGGCTCTGAGGGTCAGGGATCCAGGCGCAGCTCGGGCAGGTCCCTCGCAGGCTGCGTCAGGGCGCTGGCTGGGGCCGCCCTCTCATCCCGGGGCTCGGCTCGGCCGGGGAAGGGTTTGCCTGTCTGGAGGCTGCAGGATGGGGACCTTGCTGGCTGTCACCCTTGTCCCTGGGCCTCCCCAGAGGGCATCCTACAGTAGCTCTAAGTTCCACATTCAGGAGCTGGGGAAACAACCAGGCAGTGGACCCGCAGAGCGCCAGGCCCGCCAGCTCCGCCCACGACAGGCCCCGCCCTCACTCAAGACCACCGTGTTTGGGGTCCCGAGGCTTCTGCTCAGCCCTGGCAGCTGCCCTGCCTGCGGGCCCAAGTCACCTGGTAGAGGGACAGGGCTGTGCGGGAGCTTGGAGGCGGGTTACTGCCCACCGCCTGTACTTCTGTTTCTGTGATTATACATCCAAATTCTGTGAATACGTTTGTCACGCTGAACAGTTGTGTGCTAAAGGGGACAGTAGTGACAGCTGACCCAGAAGGCCTTTTTATTTTTTTTAATTTTTTATTGTTTAAATTTTTTTAATGTTTATTTTGCGAGAGAGACAGAGTACAAGTGAGGGAGGGGTAGAGAGAGACACAGAGTCCCAAGCAGGCTCCAGGCACTGAGCTGTCAGCACAGAGCCCGACGCGGGGCTCAGACCCATGAACTGTGAGATCATGACCTCCTAAGCTGAAGTCAGACGCCTCGCCGACTGAGCCACCTGGGTGCCCCAAATGTTTTCTTTTTAAAGTCTATTTATTTAAGTAATCTTTACAGCCAGTGTGGGGCTCGAACTCATGACCCCAGGATCGACAGCCACGCGCTCCCCTGACTGAGCACCGCAGCAGCCACTTCTGGCAGATGTTTACGGGGCTGGGACAGTCGGTCCGATTAATGGCTGCCTAGGTGACAGCTGCTGACTGCTGTGTTGAGCGGTTCCATTAACAGGAAGACGGGTCTGGAACAGTAGGTGCGATTGAAATCAGCTTCTGATTAAGCTGAGCATCGCTGAGCCCCTCCGCACGGGCTGCCCGGCCACGGCAGTAACACAGCTGAAGACCTTCGTTCCTCTTGTGCCGCTAACCTACGCAGCCTCGTCCGTACGCTAGCTTTGTTTTGATTTACTCTTTCAGTGGGAAGGTCATGGCTCTTCCACTTGGCTTTTCTTGTACTGACAGTGACGATCAGGATGCTGATCGGAACATTTGTGGCGTGCTTACTGCGGTGAGACCCCGTTCCGAGTGTTTTGTGTTTGACTAATAAATACAAAGAACCAAAACCCCAACCCTGAGAAGCGGGAGGAGACGCGAGCGGTGTTTTCTGAAGGACACGACCGAGCCGGGCCTTGGTGCTCGCCTGCCTCGCTGGAGTCTGTAAGATACAAGCGAGGTTTCAACCAGGTCACAGAAAGCCCCTCAGGCTTCGATCTGGGGACTCAGGGGTGTTTATAGCTTGTCGCTCTCTTTCAAGGACCTCCTAGTTCTTGAAACGTCCGTGTTCTTCTGACTGGACCTGCCGTGGGGGGCGCTGGCCGGAGGGAGTGCCACAGCCCACGCTCCCACCGCGAGGTCTTCAGTAACAAGTTTCTTGGGTTTTTTAAATTAAATTTAATTTTTTTTAATATTTATTTTTGAGAGAGAGAGAGACAGCGTGAGCAGGGGAGGGGCAGAGAGAGAGGGGGAGACACAGAATCGGAAGCAGCTCCAGGCGCTGAGCCGTCAGCACAGAGCCTGACATGGGGCTCGAACCCACGAACTGCGAGATTATGACCTGAGCCGAAGTTGGTGCTTAACCAACCGAGCCCCCCAGGTGCCCTCAAGTTTCTCGGTTCACTTCCCAGCAGGCTCTGCTGCACGTCCTGGCGCGCGGAGGGGCCGTGGCATCTGGAAGGTGCTCGCGCCTTGTAACCGTGCGGAGGGGCCTGCGCGCCACAGACATTTACTTCAACAGACTCTATAGTTTCCACCGTGGTTCCTCCTCTGACACATGGCTTGTTATAAAATGTGTTTCACAATTTCTGAATATATAGGTGTCTCTAGTTAATTTTTTCTTACTTGATTTTAACTTTCATTGCGGTGACAGGCGATGAGATTGGGGGTGACGGGGTGGCTGGAGCCGACCGCCAAGAAAGAATTCTTGAAGACGCCTTTGGTGCAAAAAGGTGATTTTATCAAAGCGCCCGGACAGGACCCCTGGGCCCGGAGAGCCGCCTCCCCAAGTGTGCAGTTGGGGGCGGGGGGATAAGGAAGCTTCTGGAAGGGATTTCCACGTGCTAAAGAGGACTCCGGGCAGCGGGCAGCGTCAGGCTGAGGTGGTTTTTCCCTCTAGCAGAGCATTAGCCTGAGGCCTCGGCACTTCCTGGGGGCGGCGGCTGGTCGACGGCCTTTTCCGTGTAATTTACTGAGACATTTGTGCATTTGTGCACAGGTGGAGACTCTGTCCCCGAAGACTGTGATCTCTGTCGGCCATTTGTTTGTGACGGGGTCCCGCGGTGACAGGGTCCTGTGGTGATGGGGTCCTATGGTGACGGGGTCCCACGGTGACAGGGCTCAGGGTGACTGGGTTGAGCGTTTTCAACACGTCACCAGGCAGGGTGTTAGCTGTAATGTAGACATTTCCTGTGTCATTATTGGCTTATTGGTCTGCTTTGACAACTACTGAGCGAGAGGGGCTAAAATTTCCTACTATGACTTTATTTATTACCGTTTATTCATTTTTGAGAGACAGAGTATGAGGGAGACACAATCCGAAGCAGCTCCAGGGTCCTCGAGCCGTCAGCACAGAGCCCGACGTGGGGCTCAAACTCATGAAGCTCAAGATCATGACCTGAGCGAAAGTTGGAGCTTAACCGACTGAGCCGCCGGGCGCCCCCTCCAGGGCGCCCCCCTCCTGTGATTTGAGAATCATCGGTTCCCTCCGTAGTTTTACTTGGTGCATTTCAAGGCCCTGTCAGCAGATGTGGATGTCTTTGCAAGAGCCTTACTGCCTGACCGGATGCTCCCTTCTCATCTGGAATGTTCTTTAGCTCCAGTGACGCTTGGGACGCTTGCTGCCTTAGACTTTACTCACCACTCAAAGTTGGGCTAACTTTGTATTTCCCATGGCTGCCTGACAAGTGTCCACAAACTTGGCAACGGAAGACGGCACACATTTGTCTCTTCCTCCGGTCAGAGCGGTCTGGGTCAGCCCGGGGCGCGCGGGGTCAGCGAGGGAAGCCACGCCCACCTCGGGCCATGCCGTTCGGGCCAGCAGCAAGTCACGGATGTCACTGCTGCCCCAGGAGCCCGGGGCCTAAGCCGCTGGGGGCCACCCCCGGGTGTGTCTGACACAGAGTTTCTGTACTAATTCTTTCGTGGTCGCCTGTCCTGGAGTTTTCAAGTCCGGTGTGACCATCCCCCGTCCTGACCTGGCACGGACCTCAGCACTTGGAAGGACCGGCGCCCTCCTCCGAGCACACGCCCTTGGGCGTGTTCTGACTCTGGCGTGTTCGCGACGGCAGAACCGTTTGGGGCACACTGACCCACACGGGGTCTCTCCGCTGACCCCACCCCTGCGCCCAGGCTGCCTGGCCCCTGAGTCCCCTCGGGGCTTTGTTTGTCCAAAGGTGTGTTTGTTTTGCCTTCATAATAAAAAAAAGAAATCCCTTTGAAGGTAATAGACCTTTTCCGCCCTTGAATTTGAAGACTTTTCCTGCTGTCTTCAGTGTCAGCCGTTTTACCGTTGCGGTGCCGCGGGCGCGAGCCTCCTGTTGGTTTTCGCATTTACCTGTTTGGAGTTCGCAACACATGTCAAAGCTGTGCCTAGATGTCTTTGTTAGTTCTGAAAAGTTTTCTTTAAATGTTGCTACCGCTTCCCTGCCTCTTAGGTTTGCAGCCTGAGTTATACTAGCCCTTTCCTGTGGCCTCTGCCCCTTCCCTGCTGTCTCCCCGTGTGTCCTGCCCCCGGCGCCCGTCCTGGTCTCAGCCGCGTCTCACTCCCCATTCGGCTTGCCCGTTGAACTCTCAACTTCAGGTTTTGTATTTTTACCTTCTTGGATTTCCATTTGGTTCTTCATTATTGTTTATTATTATTGTTTCCAGTTCTCTGCCCAAACTTTTTTTGTTGTTTTTCAATTTACATTGAGAGAGAGGGAGAAAGCGTGAGCAGGGGAGGGGCAGAGAGGGAGAGAGAGGATCCCAAAGAGGCTCGGTCCTGTCAGCCAGAGCCCAGCTCGGGGCTGGAACCTCGAGCCGGGAAATCGTGACCTGAGTTGAAGTTGGACACTTGGTCAGCTGAGCTTCCCGGCACCCCTCTGCCCAAACTTTTTTTTTTTAATGTTTATTTTTGAGAGGGAAAGAGAGGGAGACACAGTATCTGAAGCAGCTCCAGGCTCTGAGCTGTGAGCACAGGGCCTGACATGGGGCTTGAACTCATGAGCCCTGAGATCATGACCTGAGTCGAAGTCGGATGCTCAACCAACTGAGCCACCCAGGCGCCCCAGAGCTTTTTAATTTTAAATTGTCTTTTAATTCGGAGAACGGATCACTCAGACATGGAGTCCATGTCCAGGAGCTCTCGACCTGCTCGATCTGGTTTATTTCTGTGCACCGCGGAGGCCAGCCCGCCGCTCCAGGGCGGGCGTCAGGTCCGGGGGCGGCTCCTGACCCGGCCGGGGCTTCTGTCCCGAGAGGAACTTCGTCTCCCAAAGGCTGGCGCCAGGTCGGGGCAGGGCGCTCACTCGCACGGAATTTCAGATCCACAACGAATCCGGTGTTCAGGGTGCGTCTCCCAGACAGGCCTGGCGCCCCCGCCGCGCTCGGGTCGCGGCCTCCTTCCCGCGTCACCGACATGCTCGCCGTCCCAGTGTCTCTGCCGCCAGGAGAAAAGCCCTGCGGGGTCTTCAGCTGCTCTTCCCCTTCCGTTTTGTGGACACCGAGTCCCTGACCCGCCACCGTTCCTGTCCTCGGGGGGCGTTGGCTTCTTTCCCAATCTGGGCGCTCGTTGTGCTTTCTGTCGTGTTTTTAAGGCTCAGCAACCCAGTTAGGGTGTGTCTGGTGCCCTGGTAGGAGTCACATCAGATTTGCAGTCTTGTCTCCAGAATGTGGAGACTAAACCTTTAGACCCTAATCGTTCTCACGTTTCATTGTCTTTGCCCTTGTCCGCGCCTCCCCGTCTCTGCACAGTGTGTCCACTCTCTGGCCGCCAGGCCTCGCTCACTGGTCCGCAGGACCGCCCCCGACCTTTGACCCCTTTGCCCCTCGTCACACCGAGTCCCTCCCCGGCTCTCCCCATCTTCCGGTGCTTTGACAGAGGGGTCTTCGTGGCCCAGTGCCCTGAGGTCGCGCTGTGGTTGCCTTCTGGTTCTTTTCCAGGAGCATGGTTACTCGCTCTGATGCTTGGAGGAGTCCAGAGGCCCATGCTGAGCACTGACTGACTTTTGGGAGCCGGCAAGGGCCCCGTGGGGTGTCACCACCACTGTTATCCCGTTTTGCACAAAGAGACACGGAGGCTCAGAGAGAACCCACCGGACCTCAGGTGGGCAGGGAGCTGCGGGCAGAGCTTGGGCTCCCCCTCAGGGTCTCCATGGCAACTGCAGGCACCTCGGGCTCTCTCCTCTGAGTCCCCATGGGCTTGGGAGACCTCAGCCTCTGCCTGGGGGGAGGAGTACCCCCTGGGTCCTGGGGCGCATGCGCGGGGCCTTCGCCCAAGGCACACTTCCCACCGCTTCTCAGCCTCCTGCTTGCGGCTCCAGCCGGTCCTCTGCGGGGTGGGTCAGCTGTGTCAGGAGCCCGGGGTCCTGCCTCCACTCTTGCCTGTCAGTTCTCATTCCTCTGCCTTTGCTCTCTGCTGGTGGATTGTTCCGGTGCGGCCCCATTTGCTGATTTTAAAGATTTTTAAGTGGTCTCTACGCCCAACATGAGGCTCAAACTTACAACCCTGAGATCAAAAGTCGCTGCTCTGGGAACCTAGCCAGCCAGGCGTCCCGTGTTTGTGGATTTCAGAACATTTCCGTCCTCTGGTCGGGTGCACCTGCAGGTCTGGCACCTCTGGTGTTGGGGTCCTAGTGGTTGTGTGACTGAGGCTTGGGGGGGACCAAGACCTCTGTGCCCTCTCTGCACCCCCAGGGCCAACCGTGGAGGAGCGAGTGGCCACGGTCATCCAGTGTGCGCTCTGGCGGCTCCTGGCCAGGAAGGCACTGGCCGGCTGCCAGCGGGAGCAGCGGGAGGTGAGGCCCCCCGGGGCTGGTGGGCGCCGCCAGAGGCGCGCTGGGCCCATGGGAGGTCCCATCCCAGGGTGAACTCTGGATGGCGGGGCCGTGACGGCCGGGCGGGCCGGTGACCTGGGGCCAGCGACTCCTCGGTCCAGGTCTACCCGCAGGCCTTCATGGCCCTGGTGCCGATGGAGCAGGCGGCAGCGCAGCAGCGGCTGCAGGAGGCGGCCCTGAGGCCCGTGTGGTGACCACCGGTCTGCGCGCAGGTGGACGAGCTGCTGACCCGCAGGGTGCGGGCCACGACGAGGCGGGGATGGCGCTGGCGGAGAGCAAGGACCCCAGCGGGAGCATGGCTGGCGGGCAGCCCCTGGCCTTCTGGCTGCTGGCCAAGCGGGGCGCCGGCCCCAACACCAAGGTGGGCGCCCGCCACCTCCCCAGGGCCTCGCTCAGGAGCCTCTTGCTCAGGCGCCTACGGTCGGATGCCGCTGTACTGCGCGGCCTTCGGGGGGCACCGGGAGGCTGTGGAGGGGCTTCTGAAGCTCGGAGCGGACCCCCGGCTGTACGCAGAAGCTGGAAGCACCCCCGAGCAGGTGTGTGAGCGGGTTGGGAGCCCCACCTCCCGCAGTCGGGCATTGGGGTGGGGGCTGGGCCCTGTAGGTGGGGAGGCTTGAGAGAGGGGGGCACCGGCCATGTCTGCCGCTGCAAGTCCACCGTGACCCGGGCAGTGGGCGCCTGCTTCTGCAGGGGATCTGGGGACGGAGGAGGGGATGGGGACAGGGAAAGGGACTCAGAGACTCTGTGCGGTCTTGGGAGGGAGGCCCAGAGGAGCCTCGGGTGTCTCCGTGTTTGGGGGGAGCTGCACCATGACCATCAGGGGCCCACGGAGGGTGACCTGGGACAGCTGGCGCCCTTTCCTCTACACGGGAGGGTGACAGAGCCTCTGCCAGGCCACGCGGAGTGCGGACACACACGCGCTGAGCTCCTCAATGGTGTCGTCTGTCACCAGGGGGCCTCCCTGGACACCGTGGTTAGTGTGCTGAGGTCCTGGGACCTGGGCCTCATGGAGGCCATGCTCCGGAGTGTGGAGGCCGAGCGGCAGCAGGAGGTGCAGGCCAGGTGGTGCACGGCTGGGGCAGGGCTGGGGGTGGCGGCAGGGAGCGCCTCTGAGCAGGCCAGCCCCTCCCACCCGCCCCCCCCAGCCTGAAGCTCAGAATGCGACAGCTGACAAGGAACAGCAGTGGTGCCACAAAGAGGTGGGGCGGGAGCCTGGGCGGTGCGGTGGGCAGTGGGGACAGGGGATGGGCAGGCGGTGGCCCGGAGGGACTGACCGGGTGTGGAGAGCCCGAAGCCAGCCCTGCCCGGCCTCCGGCGCAGCTGCAGCCGGCCCACTGGGCTGCCCCCGGGGAT
The DNA here is from genome assembly GCF_006229205.1 of Suricata suricatta. NCBI lineage: Eukaryota > Metazoa > Chordata > Mammalia > Carnivora > Herpestidae > Suricata > Suricata suricatta. The sequence continues at coordinate 77,698,783 of NC_043714.1, forward strand.
CACGGAGCACGACAGGGGCGAGGGGAGGCGCCGGGGCCACACGGAGCTCGCCCTGCAGGTGGGCTTTCTCCCTCTCGGCCTGGGGTTCTGGGGCGTGTCCCCCTGGCCCCAGTGAGGGTTGTCACCTTCCGGGAGCTGCCTCCTGGGGTGGAGGGGGCCGCCCCGCGCCCAGGTGTAAAGCCTCACTGAGCGGAGCGGGCCCCTCCTCCAGGCCGCCAAGGATGAGGCGGCCCCTGTGGACAAGCTCCGGCTGGAGGCCCGGAAGGTAGAGGAGACACTGGCCCTGGTCAGGCTGGAGCAGACGCGGGGCGGGGGCACCGCCACAACCACAGGGCCCCACCGGCGAGGTGGCGGCGGCGCCCGGGCTGAAGTGCCAGGTCACCCAGCTGTATGACGTACTAATGGCGGACATGGACGACCACATCCGCACCGATGGCAGGTCAGTGGCCTGGGCTGGGTGACGGCGAGCGGAGGGTTTGGGTGGATGGCAGTGAGCTGGTGGCC
>NC_043714.1:77699386-77706400 GCF_006229205.1 Suricata suricatta
TCAGGGTCCCCCCTGGACCCCAGCTGTGGGGTGCAGGTGGGCAGACAGGCAGAAGGTAAAACGTAGTCAACTTTATTCTTCTTAAACCACAAAATAGAGTCTTTGGTTGTACAAACGTCACTAGTTACAGTCTTGCCAAGAGGTCCCAGCTGGGGAGGGGCAGTTAGCGGCCGGAACTCCTGAGGGGTCTCTTTAAAATGCTAACACCCAGGGCGCTGCCTCCCGGAGGCTGGGGGGCCGAGGGGCCGAGCCTGGGACAGGAGACGGGACAGGTTAAAAGACTCGGGTCGGTGGCGGCGCGGCCCGAGCCGGGGGAGGCCCCCGGGAGACTTCTAGGAGGGCACTGGGCCCAGGCCGCGGCGTCCTGGCCGGATCGGGCGGCGGCTGCTGCACAGGGTCACCTCCTCAGGGCCTGGCGAGGGCCTGCCCAGAAGCACCGCGGCCACTTCCCCGTCTGCCTCCTGCAGGCCTGGTGGGCAGAGGCGGGGCAGTGAGCCGACCAGGGGCCGGGCGGCCTGGGGGGACGCCCGGGTTTCACGTGCCACTCACCGGGGCCAGGAGACGGTTCCAAGGACCTCAGCTCCTCCGCAAAATCCGGGGACTGCAATGGGGATTAGGGGTGGGTCAGGACTGCAGCCCAGGCTGCCGGCGACCGCCCCGGAGAGCTGGGGTGGGGGTCCCCGCGCCCACGGAGTAGGACGGGAGGCAGGCAGAGGGGGCGGGCAGAGGGGGCAGGCCCGGTGCGCAGGCAGCAGGAGCCGCGGCTGGGCCTGTACCTGCAGCTCATACACAGGCCGGGAAGAAGGGAGGGCTGCAAACAGCCTGTAGTCAAACTTCCTCCCAGACAAGGCCTTGAAAGGACAGCGTGAGGAGAAAGGCAGAGAGCGTGAAAAGGGTGAGGCGGGAGGGGGGGCTTGGGGAGGGGTACAGGACAGGCATCGACCGTCGGCTCCTCACCAGGCGTCCGGGGGAGGTGCTGGTCTGGGGGCTGAGATCTGGGGGGTGGACGAGAAGTGGGCGTTGGGGGAGGTGTGGGCTGCAGGGCAGGCCGCCGCCTCCCCCGGGGGGACACAGACCTTCCAAGGGGGTGGGCGACGGGGTGGGTGCCGGCGAGGGGGTCTCCGCCAGCCTCTCCAGGGGCCCACGCCTGCCCCGGCCGTCCTGGGACTTGCTGAGGACCATCTGTGCACGGAGGGCATCCTGTTCCAGGGACTTCATCCTGAGAGCAGACGGGGGACGGGGCTGGGCGCTCAGTGCGGCGGCCGAGCGGGCAGCAGGGGCGGGGCGGGGTGGGCCTCGCCTGGCCAGGGGGCCTCACCTGGCAGCCCTCCACAGCGCGCGCTTCTCGGCCTCCAGGGCACGGCGCTCGGCAGGAGACAGAGCCCGATCCGACGCAGGCAGCTCGGGGCTCTGGACGCGGAGCCGCTCCTGATGGCGCCGCTCCGCTTTGGCCGTGCGCACCGGGGCGCTGCCTCCCGGAGGCTGGGGGGCCGAGGGGCCGAGCCTGGGACAGGAGATGGGACAGGAGGGCCAGCTGGGTGGGGTGCTGGGGGCACGGGGCGCCCGGGGACCCGCTGGGTGCTGCCCCCTCACCCTGTGGTGGGGCCGGCCCGCAGTGGTGGCTCCTCTGGCCCCTCCTCATCGGGGGCCTCCCCGTCCAGGTCCAGGGGAAGCCCGGAGTCCTCTGCCTCCCGCATCATCTGTGCCCTCTTCTGCTGGAGCTTTCGGGCTAGGGGGCCGGGGTTGGGGGGGGAGATGACAGGTCAGGGCCCGGCCCGGCCCCCCCCCCCCCCCCCGCTCTGGCTACCCATCTGGCTGCTCACCTTCCTCCTCCTGCATCTTGCGCAGGTCGTCGGCACCCACCAGTGACACGCGCTTGGGGGGACCCTCAGCTTGGGGCAGCCGCACCTCCAATTCAAAGTACTTCTGCCGTTCGCGGAAAGAGAGCTGCTCCGGGGAGGCCGCGGGCCCAGACGTGGGGGGCTGGGGAGAGGGGGTCCTGAGGCCTGGCCCCTCTGGGCGCGCGCCCCGTGAGTACAGGCAGCAGAAGGGCGGGCCACCTGCGTGTACCTGGGCGGGGGCGTCCTGTGGCGGGTGTGGGCCGGGCACGGCGGCAAAGGTCCTGTAGGCTTGCTTCACGTTGGTGGGCAGTGCATCAGGGGAGGGCGGGGAGGGGGGCTGAGGGGCGGGGCGCACGTGAGCGGAGCAGTCAGCGGCCACCGGCTGTCCCCGCCAGCTGCCTGAGACATCCACACTCCAAGGGGGAGAGCGCTCACAGAGCGGGGCTCACCTCTACCCCTGGGGGGCGTGGGGCCCCCAGCGGGCCTCAGCTGCTTTTGGCAGCAGAGGGAGGGACGGGGTTCAGGTAAGATGGGGGCTGGTGCAGGAAAGAGACACAGAGCCAAGGTGAGTGGTCGGGGGTGGGGGGCGCCCAGGGGCGTGGGGCCGGCACTTACCTATCTGCCATCTGCTGGGAAGGGGCAGAGGCCGGGAGCTGGCCTCAGAGTTGGCACTGATGGTGCCCCGCCCCCCCCGCCCCCCGCTGCCCTCCCCTGCAGCAGGCCCCTGGAGCCTCACAGACAAGAGAAGGGGTGAAGGGGAGGCAGCCCTGCCCCAGGGGCCACCGCCAGCCCCATCGCCAACCACCTGTGCCCAGGGAGGCGCTGGCGGGCTGTGCCCTTACAGGAGTGGCAGCTGGGGGGAGGTGCTGGCCCCTGCCCCCCACCTGCTAGGCACTCACCTGCTGGCCGCTGGGGGAGGGGGAGCAGGGGGCCTCGGCCGCCTTCCCTCTGGCCGGTCCAGACAGGACCTGCAGGTGTCAGGCTAGAGGTGACTGTCAGGCAGGGCGGGGGGCCTCACAGGGGGTGGCCTGCTTGCCAGAAGCTGGTCCTTAGCTCCCAGCCTGACCCCAATCCAGGGGGTACCCCCAGGTGGATGGAAACACCTGCTTGGCCAGCATGAAAGGCCTCCCCCCCAGCCAAGGGCACAGCCCAGAGCCCCCCAGGATCGCCTCTGCACCCCACAGAGCCAGGAGGCCAGAGGGAGCCTCTGCCTGCAGCGGGGCCGCTGCTCCATGGCAGCCCCCGACCCCGCTCCCTGCCCTGTGTTCTCTGAAGGGGCTCTGACCCGCCACCGCACAGCCGTGCCTCCTTCTGGTCCGACCCGGACCCCACCCCTGCTGGGGCAGGGGGGGGCTGCCTCTATCTTGTGGGGGAGGGACGAGGGCCAAACGTCCGTCCCGCCCGGCCCGGCTGTCGGCACTGGGCCACTTCCCCCCAGCCCGGCCTCCATCACGGCTTCTCGAAGCTGCTCCAGGCTGTCCTCCCCAATGGCGGACCCCCGGTGGCTCTGGAGGCCTCCAGCTGCCTCTGCTCCCCTGTCCCCAGCCCTCAGGCTGGGTCGGGCTCTTCTTCAGTGGATCTGAAGGGAGGGGGCTTCCTGGGACCCAGACCTCAAACCCTGCACCTCTGCCTCGGGTGCCCCGGCGGCCCTGCCTGAAATACAGTCCTCCGGGGCCGCAGGGGGGTGGGGGTGGGGGGCTGAGCGGGGCGGGATGGGGCTGAGCGGGCAGACAAGAGAGCAGGCCAGGCTGTGACCTGGACACTGACCGTCTGTGTGCTGCCAGCGCCGGGTGTGGCAGCCAGGGCTCGGTGGTTCAGCCTTGGGCCCTCTGGGCTCCGACCCTGGGGGCAGAGTAGACAATGGTGTGAAAGGCTGCTGCCAGGGAAGGGAGGGCCTGGTGGGCGTCTGGGCCACTGCCTACTGGCCGCCGTGAGGCGTCCACCCTGCGTCCTGGGGCCCAAGTGCAAAGAGAAGCCCAGTGTCTAGGGCATGGGGACGCTCACCACAGCTTCCGGTGCCCACTGTGGGGTCTGTCCCGGCAGCTCCTTGTCCTGAGAGCACAGAGGACAGCGGTCAGGGACTGCCATCCTCAGGCCCAAGCCCACTCTGCCCTGGGGCTGAGCTGCAGGCGGCCCTGACCTTGCCCGGGCCCTCAGGGCTCAGCTCCCGGTCGATGGAGGAGACGCTCTCCAGGCTGCTCCGGCGGCCGACTCCCGCCGCAAAGGGGTTGGCGGTGACGCCTGGGGACACCTGAGGAAGGCGCGGGCTAAGGGCAGGACCCGGGTCCCAGGGCCCCTCGAGGTAGGCTGGGCCTGCCAGGGACCCGCCCGGCTGCGGCGCCTCTACGGTGGGGAGCCCTGTGACCCAGGACGCTGTGTGTCACTGTATCTGTCCCCGGTCGTGGATGCACACTGCAGGGACCAGAGGCTGTTCTGACGTGGCAGGAGGCGGGAGTGCGGACTGTCTACACTCAGGCCAGGGAGGAGTGGGGCTAGGACGGGGCAGGGGGGCCACTGAGCCGGGGTGCCTGGCGGCAAAGAGCCCTGTCCCAACGCACAGGCTGCTTCTGGAATCTGCAATGCGACTGCCCAGAAAGAATTCTGGAACAAATGATACCATGCAGGAGGCAGCCCAGCAGCTCAGGGCTGGGGGATGTCACCATCTGCTGCCAGGGGCTGGCTGCCAGGGCGGTGGGAGGAAGAAGGGCAAGAGCATGTGTCTGGCAGAAACAAACACGGGGATGGCTTGCTCCAACCTCACGAGAGACAAGGAGAGCTCAGCCGTGAGCAGCAACAGGAACGGGGGGGGGGTGCACAGCGACACCCCTCAGTGTCACGGCCCCGCTGACAGGGGTGGCTGTCAGCATGGGCCAAACACCCGCCCGGCTGCAGCCGGCTCTTAGAAAGGGGTGAGTGAGGGGAGGGCAGAGAGGTGCCAGCCACACAGAGCGCGAGGACAGGGGGAGCACACAGCAGAGAAGAGGGGTCTCAAGGATGGGAGCTCCCAACAGGGAGAGGGACGCGGTCTGGACCATCGACCAACGGAGCCATTCACGAGGCAGGTGCGACAGTATAAACCGGTGCTGGCTGGGCGAGCGACCGGTGGGGGAGCGGGCGCCGCCCACCCTGCAGCGGGCGCCGCCCACCCAGCAGCCGGAGCCGCACACCCTGCAGTCGGTGCCCTGGCTAGGGCTCCGCGTCTTACAAAAGTGCACGATGTGGCAAGAGACGCGAAGGAGCCCACCTTCTCAACTTCTGGAATGCGGCAGCCAGAAGGCCCCAGACAGGCCCGAGAAGCGGGCCTCAGGCCGGTGAGCTCAGTCTCACATGGCGACTGAGCAGAAAGCACAGCAGCAAGGCCTCCGGGTCCTTCCCCGCCCAGGGCGCCACATGCACAGGGAGGGGTCGCCTGCGAGGCCACTGGGATGCGGATGACGACATGAACACGAGCCTTTCCACAGAGAGGACACGAACGTCAGTGTGCACGCACCCACACGCAAGGGCCTGGCTGCCGAGAGCAGAGGCCACGGGCTCACCCAGGGCCCAGATCTTGGCTCCTAAATACCACTTTCCACTGAAAGGGGCCAGCGCCCCTTGGAGAAATCCGCTGCGGAGCCGAGCGCAGCCTGAGGTGGGCCCGGATGTCCAGCTCGCTGTCCCAGAAGCCAGGTTGCTCAAAGGAAGATGGGCCCCGTTAGAGGGGCTGGCGGGAGGCTCCTTCCAGCGGCCAAGTCTGGGGCTGCCGGAGCACAGAGCCAGCAGCCAGAGCGACAGATTGTCGCCCCTGAAACAACGCGGAGGCCAGTGAGTCTGGATCGCCGCTGGTGGGGATATCGAACTGCAGAGAAGGGACAGCCGCTCCTGGCGGCACAAAGCCAGCCGAGAAAGGAGGAAGCGCGAGGAGTCAGAGCATCCTCACGGGCAACGACCGCAGCACAGAGGTGAGACACGGAGGGGGGGGTGGGGGGGGCGCCGGAGGCGGGGTGGACATTCGACACTGCCAGCGTCCCCACAAAGGACACTGCATTCGAAGGGGAGTCACTCCGCAGTGAGGAAACCTGGGGACAGCGCTGTGGAGAGGACGGGTAGTGGGACAGACGGCCGTCCGTGAGCCCTGTCAGGAGGCTCAGGAGGACCGCAGTGCTGACCCTGTGGAGAGCGGCCGTGGGCCGCGGCGCACAAGGCCAGGGTCAGGGAGACCCGGGAGCCGCGCCCCGCGCCGAGCCCTCTGCCAGGAAGGACATGTAGAACAGTGGGAAGGGGCGTTGGGCTCGGAGGGATTCTGTGGCTTATTCTGGCTGCTCTTTTCCAAATTTAAAATCATTTTATGTATCTGTTTGTATTTTTCAAAAAGAACTCCCGGCAGGCTAAGCCTGGACTGACCTGCGCGTTGGCCCGCAGAGACAGATCTCGCACTCCTCACAAGTGCCGTGTGTGGCTTGGGCTTTGGGACGGTGTACTAAGACTCCCACTAGCACAAAAGGCCTTTTTGAAAACCACCCCTAACAACCGAAGACCAGGAAGCCCGACCGCGCACCAGGCCGGTGGCGCGCCGACTCGCCGAGCGGCTCCAAGTCGCTGGGCAGCAGCGTGTCGGCTGCACGCTCCAGCGAGCGGGGCTTACGCACTTGGGGATCTTAACTTGCTCCTTGGTATGAACAGCAATGTGGGTGCAGGGCTCTGGAGCTATCACATGTGATGATGATACTATAAAAAGTTTCCGTAGAAGAAAAAGACTAATAAACTCACAAGTAAAAACCCTGCAGTCTTAGTTATGAGTTATTTACAGTACACTGGGCGCCTGGGTGGCTCAGTCAGGACTCTGACTCTTGGTTTTGGCTCAGGGCACGAACTTATGGTCAGTGGGTTCGAGCCCCATGTTGGGCTCTGGCTGACAGTGTGGAGCCTGTCTGGGATTCTCTGTCCCTCCCCTGCACTTGCTCTCTATCTCAAAAAACAAAAGCATTAAAAAAAAAAAACCCCACAGTACAGTGGCACCTGGCCGGCGAGTCATGAGTTCAAGCCCCATGTTCGGCGCCTACATAAAAACATAAAGAACAGTGCAAACTCGTGACTTTCCTCTTTCAAGAAACATCCACATCCCGGGCCGCATGTGCCGTAGAGGCCGGGAGGCAGTGAGTCCGTAGCAGGTGTGTGTGTGTGTGTGTGTGTG
>NC_043714.1:77706500-77710774 GCF_006229205.1 Suricata suricatta
GTGTGTGTGTGTGTGTGTGTGTGAGCACAGCCTCGTGGAAATGGCCGATTCCAGGCCCGGGACAGGAAATCCCTGGACACCTGGTCACGCAGGAGTGCAAGGAAGCTATCGAATGACAGGCATCACAGCAGACAGGAGCCACATGTCCAACGAGGGGACAGCACGAGCACAAAACTATGGGTTCAAAGCCATCAAGGACACACAGGCCTGTGGATTCACCGCGTCGCTAAAAACAAAGACAGCTCAGTGGTGGTCCTTGAAGTTCCGGGCGCCCCTCACTCAGAGACTGAGGGAGGAAGGAAAGGGAATAGTGGCCGGAGACTGAATGCGGCCCCCTGGGAAGGCCAGGAGGAGACACACTGGCCAGTGTGAGCCAGAGGACAGGAGGACAGGCCCTCCGTCAAGAAGGGAAGCGCCGTGGGTGCAGACGGCCGGACGCGGGAGTGGACGGGACAGTGGGCGCGAGCTAGGCCATCTCTGAGGCCCGATCCTCCCTGGAGCCCTAAGGGCAGCTGTTCCGCCAGCGAGGACTTGGAGGCCAGGAAGCCGGCTCCTGCCCAAGGCCCCACCGTGATAAGGGCTGCGCCCCAGGCCCCGGCGCCTCCAGCACTCCACCAAGCTGCCCAGGCGCTCAGCGCTGAGCTTGGCTTTCGGGGCCCGACAGGGCTCAGGGGACACCCGGCGAGCATGGACGCCCACGGGGTCACACAGGCCCGCACACATGCGCCAGGCACGTGTCTGGGGGGCAGTGAGGACAGCGTCCCGAGTGCCCTGCCGCATGCCCGGGGTCATGCAGAAACCGCAGCCGCCTCTCACCGCTGGCACCGAGGCCCGGCCACCGGAGCAGCGGGGCCCTGACTAGGAAAGCGGGGCCCACGGCCGCGGCTCAGGGCTCGGGGCTCCCGCGCGGCCCGGAGTACGAAGGGCAGAGCGGTCCATACGTTTGCTCGGAAACACGCATTCTTGCTGCAGAAGAACTCTGAAACCAAAGCTAATTCTCCGGTCCCAATCAACCTCTGTTACAGAACGCGTGGCACGTTCATTTGGAAAAGAAAACACAAGGGTGGCCCCACGTCCTCAGACCTGTGGGAAAGCGACAGGTGCACAGTCCCCACTCCGGAGATGACACATCCACTCACTTGAAAACCAATCCAGGGGACAGCAGAGCTCTGTCTTTAAAAAATTACGTTACTGCAAGATGAAGACGTAGAAAGACCTACTGACAGTTCTTCGACATGAGAAAGATTTTCCTAAGCAAAACCCCAAATCCAAGACACAAAGGAAAAGACCAGGAAACTCAATTCATAAAGAACAGATTTCTAAAAGCGCGAGGAAACCATTCTTAAAAAGCAAAAGCAGTAGAAACAACTGCATTCCTCATAATGAGACAGCGAGACCCAGATCGTGAAAGAACAGAGGTCCTTGCAGTGAGGACAGCCGGGTCCGTGCCCTCCAGGCCTCCTTCCTGCACACATGCCCCCGCAGCACAGAGACGGGCTCCGAGCCTACTGGCTGGGCGCTGGAGGCACAGAGGCGGCGACCTGCAGAGGGACCACCGGGCACCGCCACGTGGCAGGGCGGCCAGCAGAACCATGTGCCCAGACGGCAAGTGTGGACCCGCCCCCTTGTAACTCAGGACACGCCAGCCCCCTGCGCCCCGCTCTTGCCTCTTTGTCTAAAAAACTTGTAAATCAGCAAACATGTTGACTAAAACCTTTCTGAACACACATGAGATAAACAAAAGGCAAAGTCTTCTCTGCAACTCGGTCTAGACCTCAAGTCCTAAGAGAAATACCTCCCAGAAACCACAGGGCTCCCGTGAAGACAGAGGAAAAGTGGGTGGGGCGCTCGGCCGGCCTGGAGCAGGGGGCGTGAGTGCAGCTTCCTTTCCTCTTGGTGGGATGGACGCCCCCCCCCCCCCCCCCCCGGCAGCGCGGGGGCGGGGCGGCAGGGGGCCACCTCCCGAAGTGCCCACGGTCGGCCAAGCAGGCGGCCGCTGAGGTGAAGGGCCCTCAGAGGCCTGTTCGATGTGCAGGCACAGCCGTGTCACTTTTGGCCCGGGAGCCCCGAGGACAGCAGTGGAGAAAGCAGCAGAATATGAGACAGGGGACCCTCCAGAGTAGAGGGGACGCCGGGCTCAGAGCCCAAACTCATTCAGGCTGAGGGCCCCCCCACCCCGCGGCTTCTGCCCTGAGGCTGTCATGGGAAGCAAGGGGCACTGAGGGGCCGCCTGGAGGGGACAGCGCCTAGGCAGCCTAGGGGTCCCCCCATGTGTCTGCAGCTGGAGTCCGAGGGGCGCCAACCTCGCTGCGTGTGTGGCGCTGCCCTGCAGGTGCCACCCGCCTGGAGGCACGTGGCTTCTAGGGGCCCGATCTGCTCACGCGGCCTGTCCCACCCGGCCCACAGCCCCCTCCCACGTGGACTCGGAGGCCGGGCGCCTCCCCAGGCCCGGAGACAGAAAGAGTGGCTGTCCCGGCCCCCATGGGGTCCCTCCTCCCAGGTCCAGGCTGTCCCCGTGGCGAGGCAGTGGTGCCCGTGGCAGGGCAGTGACGGGGGCACTGACCTCAGTGGGGGCGGCGTCGGTGTCGAAGCCGTCACAGACCAGCACGGTGAGGGTGTCGCCCACGCCACGCAGCAGCCGCACGGCCTCGCCGTGCGTCAGGCCGAGCAGACTCTGCTGGTCCACCTCCAGCAGCCGCAGCCCTGCCCGCAGCCGGCCGTCCCGCCCGGCTGCCCCCGTGGGGCTCACCTGCAGAGACCCGGGCCTCAGTCCAGATGGCTCCCCTCCCCCGCGAAGCGCGGAGGGGCAGGGCCGGCCGGGGAGGGATCCTCACCTTGGAAATGAAGATGCCCTCGTCCGTGGGGTCACAGGGGTTCCCCGCATGGCCCTTGGCACCCCCTCGGATGCTGATGCCCAGCTTCTCACCGGGGGCTTTCTGGATACAGAGCTCCCGCATGCCTGGGGGCGGCGGGTCCCTCCTCACGAGCAGCAGCAGCTCCAGGCAGGGCCGGAGCAGGGCACTGACCGCCTCCTGGTGCGTGGCCTCCCGAATGTCCTCCCCGTTCACGGCCAGGATGCGGTCCCCAACCCGGAGGCCGCTGCGTGCAGCCAGGCCCCGTGGGAGCACCTGTTGGGGTGCGGGGGGTGAGGTTCGGGGGGCTGGAGGCCTTGCTGCCCCCCACCCCGCCCTGGGCCCTCCTACCCCAGAGACACACGGGGCCTCCTCTACCTTGGAGATGAACACGCCAGGTTCCTGGATGCCAAACGGGTGGCTGGAGTGATCGGAGCCCCCGACGATGCTGAGCCCCAGGGGGCCTCCGGCTCTCGGCAGGCAGATCTCCTGGGGACACCAAGGGGCACGAGGGGCTGGTTGGAACGAGCCTGCTGGAGCAGTAAAGGAGTGCTTCTCCTGCCCACGGTGGCTGCAGACAGGTCGGCAGGGATGCTGGGCAGCGCTCCTGCCGCGTCAGGACTCCCGAGAAGACCAGGTATGAGAGGGAGCAAAGACACAAAGGCCCCGTGGCCTGGCGCCAGGACAGAGAGAGCACTGCTCCCATCCGGAGGAACCCTCTGGACGGACGTGGAAGGAAGTGAGGGGCAGGCGGGAAGAGGGCTGTGGTCTCACCTCCACTGGGTACGGCCCCTCCAAGGCGGCAGCCGGCAGGCTGGGGGCCAGCCTCAGCGGCCCAGACTCCCCAAGAGCGGCAGCGGCCACAGCGGTGCTGGCCGTGCTGGGAGGTGTAGGGGGGTGTGGCGGAGGGCTGGGGGGAAGGGGGCCCCCGGCCTCACGCTCCAGCAGCAGGGCGATGGTGGAGGACGCAGCGGTCAGCAGAGAGACGGCGTGGTCGTGCCTGGCCTCGGTCATGTCCACCCCGTTGATCTGCGAGAGCAAGGCCAGTCAGGGAGCCCTGGGAGGGGGGCGGAGTGGACGGGGGGCAGGCGGGGCCCGTGACCCCCACTCACCGAGAGGACGCGGTCGCCGACCTGCAGAGTGCCCGCCCGGTGGGCAGCGCCCCCCTCTGCGATGCGGGAGATGAAGATGCCCTGCTGGGGAAAGGAGAGGCGAGGAGCGGTGAGGCAGGACCTAGTCTTCCCCCATCCGGGCCCCCGCCCCCCGCCCGGACCCCGCCTCACCCCGTCCCCGGCCCGGTACGGCGTGGAGCCCTTCCCGCCGGCGATGCTGAAGCCCAGGCCCTTCTCGCTGCGCACGAGGCAGGCCACGTGGCGCTGGCGCGGGGGCCCGGAGGGGTCTGGCGGGGGCAGGCGTGGGGCG
>NC_043714.1:77710874-77715343 GCF_006229205.1 Suricata suricatta
CCTCCACGGCCTGCCGGTGCTCGGCGCTGTGCAGGGCCACGCCGTTCACCTGCGGGGCGGGACGCTGCTCAGGCCGGGGCCACGGCCGCGGGGAGGCCCTGCGCACCCTCCCTCTGCAGACAGGGGATGGGCAAAGGAGGGAGCCCCACGACCTGAGGCTGACCTTCTTGCTGGGCCCCGCAGCCCCTCAGCTGAAGACGCCCGAAGCCAGCAGGTGTGTGCCGCCATCCGCGGCCCCCCGCTTCCCCCAGGCCCAGCCCGGTCAGGCTCTCTCTCCCCCTCTCCTCCGCTCCCTCTGCCGCCCTGGCCACAGCGCGCTCCTCCTGAGCAAGCTTCCACGGAGCCTCTGCTCACCGCCCCTCCTGGGCCCTGCAGAAGGGGCGGGCTGCCCTCCGACCGCGCCAGCCGTGTCTCCCCAGGGCTCCCTGACACACCATCCAGGCTCCGGGGCAGGGAACTAAGCCCGGGACCCAGCTGGCCAGAGGCCTGACCGCGTCCCTGACTGGCCTCTGCCCCTGGCACGGCCGGCGCCCTTTACCACTCAGACTCCCGCCCTGACGGCGAGGGCCGTGCACAGTCCGGGAGGACCCCTGACCCACCTCGAGGAGCTTGTCACCCACCCGGACTCCGGCCCGGGCCGCGGGGCCCTCCTCCGACACTCGGGAGATGAATATGCCCTGGAGAACGAGCGGAGGCTGAGCGGAGGAGTCCCGCCCCGTCCCGTCGGCGGGGCAGCTGGGCAAGGCCTGGAAACCCCGCGCCGGGCTCCCAAGGACGCCCGAGAGCGAGGGGCAGCCGCGGTCGCGGGGCTGGCACTGCTAGGCCCACATGTCAGGGAGCCAGGAGGCCCAGGTCACCCTCCTGGCAGTTTTCAACCCCAAACCCAAACCTAGGGGAGACCCACAATGGGAGAGCAGGGTGCAGGCCCCCCACACTCCAACGAGCCCGCCCAGCTCTGCGCCCGGTCAGCCGTCAGGGCCAAGCACCCAGGGGGCCCCGGGGCTGAGCGGGCGCCAGAGCGCGGCACGCGAGGAGGCTGGGAGTGCGGCGGGACAGCCCTCAAAACCACGAAAGGCCGCGTAGGAAATAAAGGGCGGGAACGCAGGGAGAGGGACCCTCACCTCGTCATCCCCCTTGTAGGGTGTAGAGCCTCTGCCACCGGCGATGCTGATGCCCAGGCCCCCCGTCTGCCGCACGATGGTGAGCGTCAGCTGGAAACAGAACGGGCTGGCTGTCTGGGGGCCGCCGGGGGGCCCGCACGGCGGTGGGCACTGCCGGGGCACAGCGCAGCCTGCACCGTGCCCGAGACCCTGTCCCTGCCTGTAGGTGCTGCCTCAGAGCTCCAGGGTCCCCCCAGCTAGGAAGCAAGGGACGTCCCCGCACCCCAGGCGACACCGGCTGCCTGCCCCAGGCTCCGTCCGGGTCAGAGGGTCGGCAGGCCCCAGCCCCGGGGAGGCGGGCAGGGGTCTGCACAGGCGTGCAGGCGGGGGGAGGGGGGCAGGAGGCGTGAGAGCCCGCAGCCCGGGAAGCAAGGCCAGCAGCCCAGGACGCAGAGCACAGAGCACAGAGCGAGTACAGACCTCTTCCTCCTCAATGCGAGCAGGCTCTATCAGCAGGTTATTGGCCTGGTCAAACGACACCCCCTGTCAGGACGGGACCAGCGGAGGCGCGCAGGTGAGCCCCGGCCCGGCCCCGCCCCTGCCGCCCCGGCCCAGCCCCGCAGAGAGCAGAGGACAGACAAGGCCACACCGAGCTCCCGCAGCCCGAGCCCCGGCCCATCTCCCAGGGCATGTGGTCCCCTCCGTTCCAGACGCATGCCTGCCAATGCCACTGCCAAACCACCAAATGGGGAGGGCTCAGCTGCTGGTTGGGGGGACCCCACCGCAGGCTGAGCCTGCATCTGGCTGACCCCGATGCCAGCCACATGGGCCCCTCGGCTGCCAGGCATCACATCGCCTGCGGGCACGACCACCACGTCAGATGCACAGGAGCCCAGGGAGCAGGCAGGACCTCGTAAAGGCCCACAAGAGCCGCCAAAGGGCCAACGAGAGGACTCGGGGGAGGGTCCACAGTGGGGCCAGCAGGGCCTCAGGGCCCAAGTCTGACCGCAGCCCAGGAGGACCTCGCAGAGTCCGCAGCCCTTGGGGAGGGGCCCAGAGCGGCCGGGAGTGCTCCCTGAGAAGCCAGTGTGGGCGGAGGCCTGGTGAGGAGCGGTGCAGGCCCTGCGGGGGCCAGCGGCACCCAGCTCAAGTGGGTGTGAGCCGGGACCCACCTTGACGGAGGGGGCAGAGGCCATGGTTGCCTCCTTCTCCTCAGTGGCCGCTTCCTCCTCTTCCTCCTCCTCTTCTTCCTTCTCAGCCTCCTCTTCAGCCTGAGGAGCCCAGGGTGTGTGGGGGCCATTGTGCCAACCCCCGGGCCCACCCGGGCCCTCCCCATCCGGCTGTGCTCCCTGCAGCAGGGCCACGACAGCCTCGGGCTGGGGCAGCTTGGAGATCTTGAAGTGCTTCTTGTAGTGAGGCGTGTCCTTGCGGATGAGGCGCTGTCTCCCGCCAGGCAGGGGCCAGGGCGCCTCCAGCTGCCCCTCCTCGCTCTCGCCATCTTCCCTTGGGGGCACCAGCAGCGTGTCCTCTGCAAACCGCACTGTGGGCTGCATGGGGCCGGGCGTGAGAATGGCAGCATGGCCTGCACCCCCCTCTGCCCCTGGGACCCAGGCCCCCAGGCGCAGACCAGCACGGCACCCAACGCCTGCACCCCTTCCGGCCCCGGGACCCAGGCCCCCAGGCGTGGACCAGCACGGCGCCGCACACCTGCACCCCCTCCGCCCCGGGGACCCAGGCCCCCAGGCGCCGCACACCTGCACCCCCTCCGCCCCGGGGACCCAGGCCCCCAGGCGCGGACCAGCACGGAGCCCCACGCCTGCACAGGGCGGAGGCCCAGCCCTCACCTCCTCGTAAGCCTCCTCGGCAGCCTCCTCCAGGGCGTTCGGGGTGGCCTCCTGCGGGCTGGGGGCCTGCGTCTCGGTCATGGGCCCCTCGGGCTCACCCTGGGAGGCTGAGCCGGTGGACGGCTGTGAGTCCTCGCTCAGTCCAGACTCAGTGCTCAGCCTCTTCTCCTGTGGGAGGCCCGAAAGCGGGTCAGCCTGGGCTTTGTGCCGCTCCACCTGCAGAGCCCCTGGCGGGCTCAGGCCTTGCTGCACAGGACGAGAAGCCGTGCCTCCATCAAAGCGAACAGAGGGAGCGCAAAGCCGAGGTTCTGGGGGGCAGCCACTCAGAGGTCTTCCCGAAGGAAACACAACAGGGCCCAGGTGGAGTCCCGGGAGTGACAAAGGCCAGGTGCCCGGACACGAGCACAGTGCTGCACACGAGCCCCAGCAGCTTCACAGGCTGGGTGGCCTACCCTGCGTCCCTCCAGGTATCAGGCACCCTGCTCCCCTCTAAGGCTCTCAAAGCTCCCCCGCCCCCGATGCCAGAAACTTCTCAGTGAGTGCCACCGGGCCCACCTGACTCAGGTCCCCACTGGCCGCACCAAAGCCAGCCGTGCCCCTGCCGACCGTGTGAGGGCCCAAGGAAGGTTCGACCCACACCCCTCACTCTCCACCCCTAGCCGCTAGAATCATGGCTGCCTCTGGCTCCACCCCGCACGTCTATACCACATGCTCTCCTGCACTCACACCTGCAGCCCCTGACGTGGCCCTGCTCTGCCGGAGAGCACGGCATACTTGGCCCTGGACCCCCGGCCCTCAAGCTCATCTCCTCCCACCCCCCGTGCCCATGCCCAGGATGGACAAGACGCTTGGGGCCAAGGTCCCTCCTGTGCCAGGCGGGTTCCCATAGGCACCTCCGAGGGGGAGGGCGGCCCGGACTCGGGCCTGCAGGAGAAGGCTTCACCCCGACGCTCCTCGACGCCCCTCTTCATGACCTTCAGCTCACTGGGATGAGGTGTGGCCCGACGCTGCAGGCCCTGCGGTGTGCACATGGGGGGGGTGAGGAGCGGGACAGGAGGCAGGATGTGCCCCCCAGGGAGCGCCCCCACCGTACCCGCTTCTCGGCGGCAGCTTCCTCAGCATCGTCACTGCAAGCGGGGACCTCCAGAAACTGGATGACGCTGACGCGGCCCAGCGGGGTGTCGCTCCAGCTCTCCGAAGGGCTGCTCCGCTGCCCCGGCTCCTCTGAGGGACGCGGACATCAAGGGGGAGCCCGGCCCCACCCCGGCCGCTCCCGCCCCGCAGACACTGCCGCCGTGACTGGCCACCTACCGAGGCTGGGTGGGGGCTGCTGCGGCAGCAGGTAGCAGGTGAGAACCTTCTCCCCCGTCTGGGCGTCGTCCTCCGTCTGGAACCGGAGCATAGGCTGGGCCTGGTTCTCGGCCAGCCACAGGGCTTTGAGGTTGAGGTGTGTGAGCGCAAACGGCAGACTCCGCAGCCTGGGGGCCGGTGAGGGGGAGGTTGGCACGGGAGGGTCAGCGGGGGC
>NC_043714.1:77715443-77718603 GCF_006229205.1 Suricata suricatta
GAACCCTCGTCGGCAGGCGCTGGCCCCGGGCGGGGCGCGGCAGCCTCCAGCTGGCCCTGCTGGTTCTTACTGGCCAACCCCGCCCTCCTCACCCACCTCGGGTGCTGGCGCCCGGTGGCAGTGCTCCGCGGGCGCCTGCCCCGGGGGTGGTAGGGACGGTCGCAGCCTAGGAGCCAAGCGGAGAGCCAGCGTGGGGGCTGTGGCTGGGATGCAGGGGCTCGAGGTGGAAAGGCGAACCCGGTCTGGCAGGTGAGACAGTGCTCACGCTGCCGGGAGGTGAGGAGGCCGGCCTTCTCCGACCGTCCTCCGCCTGGGTGCCGAGGTGGGGTAGGGGAGCTCTCCCCAAGGCCCTTGTCCCTGGTGGGCCTGCCGCCTGCCCACCTCTCCTTGCCGGTGTGCCTCCCCGTCAGCTTGCTTTCCGTCTAAGGCTGCTCTGCAGAAGAGGTTACTGAAGGAAGCGAGTCATAAAAGGATTTCCTTTTTGAAGAGTGCTTGCTAAGGGGCCGGGTGCCTGGGGGCCACAGAGGGTGTGAGGACCCTGTTCTGGGCTTGGATGGGAGGACTCTGTCCTTCATCATCCCCAGAAGTCTTCACGCCACCCTCCCCCCACATACAAACTATTTGTATCTGTGGTACTTTGCTACTTGGTGTGGGCCGGGTTGGTTGGTTGGGTGCAGCAGGCAGAGCCAGCCGGGCCCTGGAGAGTTCGCCTGGACGGGTGGCACCTGGAGTGCCGAGAGGAACACACAGGGTAAGGGACGGAGAGTCACGCAGCTGGACGCGAGGGTACTTATCGGCCAAGATTCCGAACGCCTTGGAAGGACAGCGTCAGGGAATGTGTCTGAGCTGACAGGAAGGGACCAGGCACTGAAAGAAAGTTAGAAGCTTAGCAAGATGCGGGTGTATGTTTTTTTTCCTTTTTCCTGCCGCAGACTGAGGCGATGTGGCAGGACCCTGGGTTCCTGTGTGTGGCCTGGAGCAGGCCGGGCCCCATGGGATCTGTGAGCCGTGAATTCGTATCTGCTCTTGGAGGGGCCCCGTGCCAGAGTCCATGCACCCCTGACCCCACTCCCTGCCCACAGCCCTTCTTTCGGCTGCTGAACCTGCGGAAGCTGGGCCTGAGTGACAACGAGATCCAGCGGCTGCCCCCCGAGGTGGCCAACTTCATGCAGCTGGTGGAGCTGGACGTGTCCCGGAACGGTGCGGAGCCCGGGGCAGGTCCGGGGCGGAGCCCGGGGGTGGTAGGAAGGACTCGGAGTCCTCAGGGGCCGTGGGCGTCTCTCCATGGTGACCCCTCTCCCACGGCAGACATTCCAGAGATCCCTGAAAGCATCAAGTTCTGCAAGGCCCTGGAGATTGCAGACTTCAGCGGGAATCCCTTGTCTAGGTGGGTGGTGGCCACGGCGGGGGTGGGGGGCAGTCGCAGGGGTGGGAGGTTTTGCAGCCCTGTCCTTGACAGCTGAGGTCCCCTTCCCCTGGCGCAGGCTCCCGGAAGGCTTCACTCAGCTGCGCAGCCTGGCTCACCTGGCCCTGAATGACGTGTCCCTGCAGGCGCTTCCCGGGGATGTGGGCAAGTGAGTGCCCTCCAGGGCAGGGGGGACTCGGCTCAGCCCCCTTCTCTGGTTCTCCCCACCATCTCTGCTTCCGTCACACTCCACCCCCACATCTCTTTCAGCCTCGCCAACCTGGTGACCCTGGAGCTCCGGGAGAACCTGCTCAAGTCTTTGCCGGCGTGAGTGGACTCGGGTCTCCCTCCGCGCCTGCTCGGGCCGCGGCCCCAGGGGTTAAGGCCGGGCTGCTTCGGTCAAACCTGCTCTTTGTTCCGCAGGTCTCTGTCCTTCCTGGTCAAGCTGGAGCAGCTGGATCTGGGAGGCAATGAGCTGGAAGCGCTGGTGCGGGGAGGGCGGGGCATCCCGGGCGAGGCTGGGCAGGGGACCTCCAGCTGTCACTCCGACCCTGTCATCCTGTTCCCACCTGTTTCTGCAGCCTGATACCCTGGGGGCTCTGCCCAACCTGCGAGAGCTGTGGCTGGACCGGAACCAGCTGTCCACGCTGCCCCCGGTAAGTGAGGGAGCGGCGCCCCCTGCCCCCTGCCCAGACGCTCCCTGACCCCCCGCGCCCACCCCAGGAGCTGGGGAACCTGCGGCGCCTGGTGTGCCTGGACGTGTCCGAGAACCGGCTCGAGCAGCTGCCGTCGGAGCTCGGCGGGCTGCTGCTGCTCACGGACCTGCTGCTCTCCCAGAACCTGCTGCAGCGGCTGCCTGATGGCATCGGTCAGCTATGGTCGCGGCGCTGGGGGGCATGGCTGGGGGTGGCCCCGGGCCTGGAGGAGGGGTCCTGTGGGGGCGGCCTTCGAGAGACACCCCCGAGAAGGGGAAATTAGAGTGGAGGTGGGGGCAGGACCGGCAAGCAGGTGAGGGGGCCCCGCAGTTCGGCTCTGGGGCCAGGAGCTCAAGGGCCCGTGGGAGGGAGGAGTGGTGGGCGAAGGGGCCGGATCTGCAGCCAGGCGGCGCCCCCTGAGCTGCCCACCGCACGGGCCGCCGGGCCCTTGCCACACTCAGCTCTGTCACCGTGTCTCCCGGATACCAGGTCAGCTGAAACAGCTGTCCATCCTGAAGGTGGACCAGAACCGTCTGTGCGAGGTGACGGAGGCCATCGGCGACTGTGAGAATCTCTCCGAGTTGATCCTCACAGAAAACCTGCTGACGGTAGGACCCAACCCAGTGGGACTGGGGACGCTGAGGCGGGGGGGGGGGGCGAGGGGCACCTTGCGACGGGGCCCTGGCGCCTGCTTGGATGGGAGACTGTGGCCAGAAGCAGTTGCGGGGGGAGGGGGGCAGAGTGGTGCCAGGCCAAACCCCATGGAGGAGTTCCCACCAACCCGTGACCCTCCTTGGCCCCGGCCAGGCTCTGCCCCGTTCTCTGGGTAAGCTGACCAAGCTGACCAACCTCAACGCAGACCGCAACCGTCTGGAGGTGCTGCCGCCCGAGATCGGAGGCTGCGCGGCACTCAGCGTCCTCTCCTTGAGGGACAACCGCCTGGCCGCCCTGCCGCCCGAGCTCGCCCACACGGCTGAGCTGCACGTGCTGGACGTGGCCGGCAACCGGTGAGTGCCCGCCCGGCCCCCCGCTGACCCTCCCGCGCCCGCCGGCCCCCCGC
>NC_043714.1:77718703-77730689 GCF_006229205.1 Suricata suricatta
TCCCACCGGGACCTGGGCTCCCTCGGGGGCAAGGCGACAGGTGGAGCCATTGCTCCATTTCCGGGACAAGTTTGTCCTGGGGCTTGAGGTGCTCTGTGCCAGTGTTTCAGCACTAAACCTGCACAGGCGACGTGGGGACCAGGCAGCAGGAGAGCCCCCACCGCTGTACTGGGCTGCTCAGGGCAGGGTGTAACCAAGCAGGCCGTTGTTGAGCGCTGCCGACGCCTTCCTCCCCCGTTTTCCTGCAGGCCGTCAAGGCCCCCTCTGCCCATCCCTTCCCCTGGGCAGACCTCCGGGAGCCAATAAGCACAGGACCACCGTCACACAGGGACTTTCAGGGCCAACAGCATCTGCACCTTTATCCCACGCTGGGTGGCTAGGCCTGAGACACCAACAAATCACTCTATAAAACCCAGAGGAAACAAGGAGCAAGTGCAAGTCCAGGGAATAGGGCCAAGGTCACGCAGAAAGGTCACTGTTATCAAAACGCTCCTGGTCATACACTTCAGCCACCACCTTTCGGCCAGCAAACCAGCGCCCATTGAGGGCCTGGATGGCCTTGTGAGTCTCAGAGGCTACAGAAAACTCCACAAAAATCTTGACGATGATCTCTGCGTCCTCCTCCTCGCCCTGCTTCTCCTGGTAGATGATGACACGGTTCACAGCACCAAACTTGCCACACTCCTCGGTCACTTCCCCCTCCAGGTCATCATCGATGTCCTTGGGGTCCACCATGTTACGCAGAACCATCACCGTGGACTGTGCGGGAGAGGGGACAGCTGAGAGCTATGGCTGGGCTGGTCACCCCGCCCCGCCCCCAGCCCTCCAGCCCGAGGCCCACCTCCTGCTTTCGCAGCAGCTTCTGCATCACCATGTGGCGGGCGCTACTGCCAGAGATGCTCATGTGCTCCTGCTCACTCAGCATCTCTGGCCGCTCCGACTCGGGGAAGAGCTCCTCCTCCTCCTTCTCTTTCTTGGGCTCCAGAAGACCCAGCGTTGGGGGGCTGGCCAGGATGGGGTTCACCACTCCCACAGAGGGGATGGTGACCGGAATGGGAGGCCGGGCTGGGGTCACACCTGCAGCAAACCCACCAGGTCCAGCGGTCACTTTCCCCCTTCTCTGCCCTTCCCAGGAAGCAGCAGAGCACCACTCAGCTAGGCCTGAGCCGCGGCCTGTCCCGGTCACAGAGGCCTATGTGCAGAGAAGGGGCAGGAGGAGGAGGAATGCCCCGTCCCACCCAGACTCACCTGTGATGACTCCTGGGGCCTGGGCAGCCATGACAGCCTGGGGCAAAGCCCCCAGAGGCTGGGCCAGAGTCAGTGCAGGGGACACCAGTCCAGGAGTGGCCAGGGTACCCAGCACCGCTGCTCCAGCCACTGCTTCCTGCAACTCAGAAAGCCACCACACTCAGTACCCAATCTGGCTGCCTCCACTCTAGACCACACAAAGAGCCAATCCCCAAAGGATGAGGGAGAAAGAGGAGCGGTCACCCACAAATGAACCACACAACCGCACCAGCCCTCACCTGAGCTGTAATCTTGGCTGTGGCTGCAGCTGCGGCCACAGCAGCAGCAGGTGGGAGGCCTCCGGGTGTGGCAGGTGTAAGCAGGGGCATGGGGGGTGTGACAGCCTTCCCCACCCGCAAGTACTGGCCCCCCAGATCAAAGAGGTTCATGGAAGACACGGCATCCTGGGATGACTGGGCCTTCTCATACTCTGCAAGGCAGGAGCAGCGGGGAGGGTTAGCCGCAGTGACAGGGGGGCCCCACCCTCACCTCGGTCTCCCCAAACTCACCAATGAACCCATAACCCTTGTGCTTGCCAGTGGTGGGGTCCCGGGCCAGCGTGCAAGATTTGATCTTGCCAAAGGCCTCAAATACACTCTTGATGTCATCGTCGGAAAGATCCTGGTGCACGGAGGCCACATAGATGCGGTTGAAGGCCCGTGCCTCCTCGGCCAGCTGGTCTATGATAGGCTGGGCCTGCCCTATGTTGCTGGGTCTGCCCACCTGGGAGAGAGGCCGGGGACAACGAGCCCCAAGTCAGCCCAGGCCTGGCCACTTCAGGCCTCTCTGCATCTCCCAGGGGACTGAAAATAGAGCACCCCCGACGTGCCAGCCTGAGGCCCACCTCCTTGGACCCTACCTTGATGTTCCTGCCTCCTAGCATCACTGAGTTCATCTGCTCCAAGGCGAGCTGCGCAGCTTCCGGGACCTCGTACTCCACAAAGGCAAAACCCTAGACATACGAGTGAGTCGTTAGGCCGACAGGGCCCAGGGTTAAGGGGTGGGTGGGGAGGGTTAGACTAAATCTCACCTTGTGCTTCATGGTGACGGAGTCCCAGGACATGTCAATGCTCTTGATGGGTCCAAAGGGAGCAAAAGCCTGGCGAATGGTGTCCTCCCCAAGCTCATAGTAGATGGAACCCACGTAGACCCGGCACATGATGGCCAGCGCCCGCTGCCGCTGAGCCGCCATCTGGAGCAGGACACAAGGGGAAAGAGAGCCACTGGCTTGTGAGGGGGTGGCAAGAGGCCGGGCAGCCCACTCCCCTCCTGGCCCACCTATCCAGCTCCGCTGTGGGGAGGGCTCCCCACACGGCAACAAGATGCAGGCCCAGCTCCTGCAAGTTAGGGGAGCAGGGGTCCATAGGCCCCCGACCCCCGGGAAGGAGGGCCAGGCCCAGAGGCAGGACACAGACGCACCCCGGCCCGTCCAGGCCCCAGGCAGACTGGCAGCCAAGCTGACAAGGGGCTGGGAGGCAGGGCTGTGCGCCCTCCCACCCTGCCCACCTTCCAGTCTGGGGGCCAGGCACCCCGAGCTGGGCTGGAAGATCCTCCCAGGGTCCTGGTCAAGTGCTCTAGCAGAAGAGGGAAGGGGAAGCCAGCCAAGCCGGAGGGACCCACTGGTGTGGAGGCAAGACAGGGGGCAGAAGACAGGGCAGCTACTGCCCAGAAGAGAGCCCAGGGGAGGAGGTCAGGAGCCCAGATGGGGGCTCCCTGCAGAGAGAACAAAGAGCAGCTGCTCATGCAGGGCCAGCTCGGGGGGCGGGGGGGGTGGCTTAGCACTGTGCGAGCCCCCCAAGGTGCTGAACACCTGATAAAAAAGGGCTGGCTGGAGCTCACCCCTGCAGCCCCACGGCCCGGCCCCCAGGAACGCCAGAAGGTGGCAGAGCTGCCAAAAAGAGAAGCCCCAGGGCTCCTCGGAGCAGGGAGGGCCAGGCCCAGCAGGCCCTGCCTCTGCACTGGGGCGAGCCTGGATCAGGGGCCTCTCCATGGCCCCCAGGGGTGCGGTTCCCACTCCTGCCACCTCACACGTGATGTGCTAGGTGGGGCGTCTCCCAGAGCCATATGCAGTGGGCTGCCAGGAGGAGCTGGGCCCTGGGGTGGCATCGTAGGCCCAGGGCAGGCAAAGAAGATGGGACCTTGGCTCTAGCCCCTCTGTGAGCCCGGGTTCCCCGCACCCTCAAAAGGCCCCCCGTAACCAGAGGCTGGTTTCCCTCTTTAGACACCAACTGGCCTCGTATGAAGACCAGACCACCCCCTCCCTCCAAGAGGAGCCTAAAAACAAGATCCATGTATCCCCCAAACTAGGAATTCCCCCCAAATGGGACTGCCCTCCTCAAACTGGGCTCCTGACAAGTCGGCCTTGGGCCCCTCGGCGGAGGCCAAGGACCAGCAAATGTGGAACTATGTCCCCTCTCGCACCAGGCACCCCACAGGTGAAACCATCTACCCCTCAGGCCAGAATCCCCCCGGATAAGAGCACGTCTCTTCTCCAGGGTGGGCTTCCCAACAGCAGGTAGGCCAAGAGCCCTTCTCCCTGACGTTTCCCCACAGACAGACGCTTCCCAGAGAGGACATCGGGTCTGTCTGGCCCTCAGACAGGGCCACATCTCCCCTGTGAGAGCGGCACACCCAGGGCTGACCCCCAGGGGATGCAGGAGCATCTCCTTCCCAGACTCCTCCGCCCACAGCAGCCAAGGCCGCAGCCATCGCCTCTGCCTCCTCCCTGGCCCACTCTGGGCTCAGCCCCTGCCTGCTCCCCGGCTGCATGGCCTCTACCCCTTGCTGACAGCCAGGCCCAGAGGACCAAATTCTTGCCCTTCCCTCTCCTGCTTGCTTGGGACGCCCCCCTCCAGCCCCCCACCCCATCCATCCATCCTCCCTCCAGGGTCTGATGGGGCTGGGAGCTGGACTCGTCTCTCCTCGGGGGCCTGATCCCAACCCATGAGCCCGGGCAGCCTGGAGACTGGCAGAGCTGAAGGCCCAGGCGCTGCGCCTCGTGCGTGCAGGCGACATGTGTGAAGGTGGGCCTGGCGTGGGCAGCTGCCCTCCTGGCCTGCTGCCCTCCGCAGTTACCTGGCCGTTAGTTTTAAGGCAGGACCTCAGAGCAGATGGAGGCCTCCCCAGGGGCGGTCCCGGGTGGGTGCCCGCCCACACCACTGGCCCCGCCACGCCTGGCGCTCTGCTGCGCTCGTCCCGAGCTGGCGGGCAGGGCCGGCTAGGGGAGCAAGGTCCCCAGCACGCGGGCTGCACTGCCCCCCTCTAGCCCTGACTAAGGACATGAGCCCCGGAAGAAGTGAGCATTTCTATTGACCGATTGCAAAGGTGAGAGAGGATCTCCAAAGCCCATTGTCACTGCTGCCATCTGAAAGACAGTAAAGACAGAGTTCAGTCTGTTGGAGCCGAGCAGTCTCCCGCTCTTGTCACACCTCACGCAGACAGCGGCAAGGCCCGGAGTCCCCGCCCTGCCAGGGAGGCCCGCCTGCCTTCCCAAACTGCCAGCCAACTGGCCAGCCGCCGGCACCTGCCCAGGGAGGGCCTCAGAGCCCCAGGTGCCCCGCCCCGCAGCCTGGCCGGCGGGGCAGAAGGAAGGGAGGGGGAGGAGGGGGAGGGGAGGAGGAGGAGGAGGAGGAGGAGGAGGAGGAAGAGGAGGAGGGTGCGGACGGAGCACGGTGAAGAGCCAGGGCATCTCCTGGCAGTGTGGATGTCTGAGGGCTGGGCAGGGGGCAAGGGGCTCGAGGCCCAGGTACCTGTCAGCCTCGCCCTGGCCTATTCCCCATAGCCACTGTGGCTTCCGGTCACAGGGCCGGAACAGGGCCCTGTTGGAAGTGCCCCCAGCTTGTCTGCTCTGTCCTGGACCCCAGCCCAGGCGGTCTGGACTCACGGCAGGGGTCGGGGCCTGAGGGCTCTTATCCGAGGCCGTGGGGGTGGGGAGGAACGCCCCTACATGCTGCACCTGCAACTGGGCGCAGAGGCAAGCTGAGGCATCACTTTCAAGTCCAAGAGGAGGAGCCAACTCAGGGTTCGGGGCAGGGCTACAGAGAAGGGCGGGGAAGGGGCCACGGGCACTCAGCAGATGGGTAAGGCTGGGCCACTCATGCCTCACAGAGAAACCTGGGCGTCCCAAGAACGAGTCCTTGAGCAACAGAACCACAACGCCTTGTGGGGACGGCCAGAGGCACAGGAGGAGGAAGAGAAGGCGCAGGAGGTGGAGGCCGCGGGGAGGGGCGGGGCGGCCCCGGGGGGGGGGCGGGCGGGGCGGCTCACCTGCAGGTTGGTGAGCTGCTGCTGCTGGTGCGCGATGGTCTGCTTCACCAGCACGCTCTTGATGCTCTGCTCCATGGCGTACTTCTTGGCCTGCGGGAGGGGGTGGTGAGGAGCACTGGGGGGCCCGGCCCCTCGGCCCCGGTGCCCAGCCCCCGCCACACCCGTGGCCCCGGTGGGGGGGGGGACACTCTCACCTTCTGGAGGGCCTCTTGCTGCTCGGGCGTCAGAGGAGGCAGTCCCAGCTTCGCGGTGGTGCTCTGCCCGTTCTCCATCTTGATGGGGTCTGTCCCCTGGGAGCGGGAGGGGGTCATTGAGAATAAGCTCAAGACCTCCCTCCTATGGCCCCAGGAGCCCCACCCACCTGTCTCCCTCCCGGACAGCACACGGCCTCTGGCCCAGGCCATTCGCAGACTGTCTCCGGCCTGGCCGAGATGTGCGTCTGCCCTCTGCTCTCCCTGTCCCTGTCCCCAGTGTGGTCTCTCCCAAGACGCATGGGCAGGACACATACTGAGGAAGGCAGGTACCTCGGGGGCCTCTGGACAACCCAGGGCAGGTTCAGGGCCCAGGCCACAATGGCCTCCTCAGGAGGTACCAAGACAAGCAGCAAGTAGCAAGAGAGGCCCATCCCTTGCAGCAAGTCTGACCCCAGAACCTGTCCCACACAGAGCAGGACAGCTGGCTTTAGTCACCCTCTATGAGAAAAAGGGGCCATGGTTCTCTGGACGTGCTGGGCCTCCTTGTGCCCGGACTGCCTGGCGTCCACCTCTGCCCTCCACACCTTCCCACGGACCCGGCCAAGGTCACAGACTCAGCGGCCCTGACTAGGTGGAGTTCCAGGGACTCCTCAAGGATCAAGTATGGGAAAGGGCCTCCCTCCCAGCATACCTTCCTGCAGCGCCCCACCCCTCTCCCTGCACACTGCTGACAACCCAGAGCTGCTTTCTCAGGCCACCACAGCCTCAAGGAAGGCTCCAGTGCCCTGGGAAGAGAAACCAAGAACAGACCAGCCACAAAAAAAAGTGGGCGTGCCGGTATTGTAGCCAGGTGGGCATGGGGACCCGGAGACATTTTGGGGGGTGGGGGAGCAGATACAGCCTGCTGCATATGAGAGCAAACGCAGCTAGGATTAAGGTTACATTCCTTCCGCCAAAATAGATTTCCAAGCTGTCTGCACGGTAAAGAATACAGCCGTGTGAGCAAGAAAGAAGCCAGAGCCACCAGACCAAAGAGTGTGTGTGTCAGGAGTTAGATCACACCTGCCTGCCCGCCAGTTCCAAGGGCCTGAGGGCGCCCCAGCAACTGCAGGGAGAGGCCACCACCAGCCCCCTCCAGAGGGGGTGCTCTGCAGCTCCCAGCACAGCCTCCAGAGGGACAGCAGAGGAGTCAGACTGACCCCCAGCACAAGCATGAGAAGCAAAGACAGAGGCACAAAGGTGCCAGGAAGGGGTGAATTGACCCAAACCCCAGGAATCACCATCTTGACCAGCCCAAGAACTAGGTTTCCAGCATAGGGTCAAAGGGCAGAAGGGGCCTGGAGGTCCTTCCTCTGGCGACCCAGTCTGGCCCCTGAGGCTTGCCCTCTCCCCCTCTCAGCTGGCCCCAAGCCAGGTTCTCCTTAGTGAGACAGAGGCGAGAGCCAGGAGCTGTGACTCTAGAGCAGGCTGTCACCATGGTAATCGATGCCAACCCCTTCAGCCCCTTAGGAACTTTTCAATCTCCTCTTTGTCTTGGTGAACAAAAGGCCCTTCTCTCATCAGGCAGGACAGGGGAGGGCTGGCAGGCTGGACACCCTGGCCTCTTTGCCTGTCTGCTTTAGCCCCAGTAACTTCCCAAAATCCAAGCTGCAGATCATGGGG
Source organism: Suricata suricatta (assembly GCF_006229205.1). Lineage (NCBI taxonomy): Eukaryota > Metazoa > Chordata > Mammalia > Carnivora > Herpestidae > Suricata > Suricata suricatta. The sequence goes on from NC_043714.1 coordinate 77,726,113, forward strand.
GGGGAGGGCACAGAAGGGCCCAGCTCCAGCAGCCCCCAGGCCACCTTGTTCAGCCCCCACTGGAACCCACTGGAGGCAGGCGCTGCCACGGAGAAGCACAAAGAACCCTATCACCCAGGGACAAGGCCTGACCCCGCCTCCTCGAGGACAAGCCCCCAAGGACAAAGAAACCGGAGCAGGCCAAGATCTGCCCGCACCCACTCTACAGCATGGCCTGAATCCCACGCAGACCCTGTGCTCCAACTTGCACATTGTCCTGCTTTGCTGTTTTATCTAAATATGACGTCTGAAGTAAAGTCTGTGTTTCTGGATCATCACACCCGTCATGTTCCAAAAAAGCACATCTGCCCTCTTATACGACACTCATGGCTAAGGGCTTGCGCTCGCTCCGGGTCTGCCCTGACCATCGTCACTCTCTGCCCGACGTCTGAAGACACAGGAGGCTGTGAGCCACCACAGAAGCAGGGCAGACGCTAAGGGAGAGCCAGGCCTGAGGCCCGGTGGTGAGGGGACAGGCAGGCACCTCTGTCCAGAAGGTAGAGAAGAGTCCCTAGAGCGCCTCCCACTTCGCCCCCCACCTCTCTGGGCCCAGGGACGCGCAGGCGGGCGAGCGGGCAGGCCTGAGGGCAGGCGGGCGGGCGGGCGGGCGGGCAGGCGGGCCTGAGGGCAAGGACGGTTAAGGTCAGTACCTGTGGAGGTTTCCATTTGTCTCCCGCTGCCACCACTGCCGCCGCCGCCGCTGCCGCCGCCGGCTCGGACCCCCCTCCTTGCTGGCCATTGACCTGCTGCGGGCAGGAAAGAGATGCTGTAAAGGACAAGTCATAAGCCCCACCCACCCCAGCCCTCTCTCCCCTTCCCTAACTAAAGGCTAAATGTCTACGGCAAGAAAGAGAGACAGTAGAGGCGCAGGGAGAGACCAGCTCTGGCTTGGCCCCTGGAGCACCCGGCAGTGCCCCACCCCACCCCACGCCGCCCATTCCCCTAGGACGCCAGCAGCTGAGCAGGGTCCTGGCAAAAGGGGCTGGCCTGTCAGAGCCTAGGGCAGCCCGAGGTTGGCCGTGAGTCAACAGGAAAGGACAGAAAGAAGAGCTCCTGCCCCATGCCAAGGAAAGGCGTCCTTCCCTTCGTCTCAAACTGCCCTCTGGCCACACGGCGGAGGTCTTAAAGATGGGTTTCTTTCCTGCCGGCAGCCGACAAGGGGCCCAGCAGCCCATCTCCCCTCCTGAGGCAGACGGGGGGACCCCTCTAGCACCCTGCACACATGTCTGGGCTCAGCATCAGTCCGGGTGCCTTCCAAAGGCTCTGGCCAAGCCCAGGCCCCAAACCCTCCTGCCCTCTGAATGAGAGGGTCAGGTAGGCGGTCTGGTGCACAAGCCTCCCTACCCCCGCAGTCCAACTGTCCGGCTGTTTAACTCCAGGGAGGGCAGCTGAGAGCCTGGCCACATCCCACACCCAGAGGGACCATGGAGCACAGCGACGCAGAGCCAGCCCAACGGGAAGAACAGCTCTCAACCTAGCAGGACAGCAGGAGCAGAAGACATGCCGCAGGCAGGGGGCAGCAACGCTTGTGTGTGTGTGGGGGGGGCGTGCTTGGAGGAAGGGCTGGGAGACCTGCGCCCACACGGTGGGAACTGGGAGCAGAACACGCGCCACTCTCACAAGACGCACGGGCGTCTAGGAGCACAGGAGACAGCCACGCCCACCCTGGAGCCCTGGGCACAAATCCAGAGACCGGGCTGACTTGGTCAGAGTGAGTCTCAGGCCCTGTGGCCCCGAAGAAGACAACGACACAAGCCTGTCTGCAGACGCACAAGCGACACAACGCCCCGGAGAGCCAAACGACGGGGGACCCTTCTGACGGGCCCCACAGAGTGGGTGTACAGCAGCCGGGGACAGGGTCCACGTCGGGCTTGCCTCAAGTACCCTGGGGCCCCCAGGAGCACATGTGGAGCCGAGGCTGCCCCCTCGACGCTCACCGCGAGAAATCAGGTCCGGGGAAGCGATCCAGCGCCTGTGAACAGTACCAACGCGGGCCCGCTTATGAACGACCTCCTGCTCTCCCAAACTCCCGGACCAGCCAGCCTGAGAAACCGGTCGGCGCTGAGGGCAGCTCACCACTGAGCAGCCACTTCTGAGTGACGGTCAGTCCAGCAGGGAGACTGCAAGGGACATGCCACCACCTCCTGGGACACCAAGTTGCTAGTCCCACAGAGCCCACGGTTCTGTTCTGAGCAGATGCTAAGAAAGCTTGGCGAGAACTGCCATTCGTGATCACAGACGGTCACATGCTGTCGCCCTGTGGCGATGAAAACAGGAGGCTTTCCAGCCACAAAGCTCCCCACATCAGACAGCGGGGTGAGGAGTCCCCTGTGGGAGGCAGTGCAGCCCTGTGGTTCTGGGACCCAAACTCCAGCACTGCCACTGCTCAAGAGCCAGGGCGCAGAGGATTACTTCCATTAGAAACACTAGAAAAGCGTAAGTAATTACTTAACATTTGCAGGGGTGCACCCGTCAGGCCCGCATCCCGGGCTGGCACGCAGGCTCAGTGGGTCACCCTGTGTAAAGGATCAAGGCCGTCCCTGCACAGGGCAGGCAAGCCTTAGGTCAGTGACCATCAGCACGGGCACGACACCCAGCGCCCGCTCCCCAGAGCAGAGCTGCCGCAGGGCGCCCGCCATCTGTTCAGTGCTCTTCCACGGTGCCGCGCTGCCCACCAGACGCCTGGGCTCTGTGAAGGGCACTTCGAATGCACCAAAAACAAGGCAAGATGCATGCCAAGTGGCACGCACACGAGAAGACTTCTGTAGGGCACAACACAAAGAAAACCCCGAAAGCGCAGGACACGAAGCACGGGGCTGAAGCGTGCTGAGTGAGGCAGCCAGGGAAGGCCTAGGAGTCCAGTGCAGACCACCTGCTCCAGAAGAAGCAAGCACCAGAGCCCACAGGGAAAGGAGAGGGTCTGGCGCCCCTGCCACACAGACGAAAATCAAGAGTAATGGCCCAAGTTGGAGTGAGCCCAGCGGTAAAAGGCAGGAAGAATGCAGTGGTAGGTCACAGACACACAAAGCCACCAGGAGACCACATCCCTGATAGGAAGGGGCTGTGGCCTGTTTCTGCAGCCAACAGGTGGAAGGCACAGTAGTGACAAGCGGCACTTCTGCATCTTCCTGTGTCCTTCCCCACTGGTCACTGTCGGCCAAATTCCGTGCCACTCTACCCCACGTCCCGCAGAGCTGAGCAGGCTCTCACGGTGCCCACCTACGACAGTCGGAAGCGGGCTGCTACAGAGCCGTCCACGGAGAAGGTTAGAAGAGGAACATGTCAGACCCGAGCTGGACCTCACTCCCAGAGTCTGATGGAAGCCTGAAACTTCATGGTTTCTGTACACCCATTAATGTATGAATGTGTTAACCTCTTGAGAGAATTCAAATTAGCAACAAACACTCCTGTTGGAAAGCTCAGTTTACAGAACTCAGACTTACTGCCCATGGCCACCTCTACCGTGAGGTCAGCTCCGTCTGGCGCTGTGCCACAGCAGAGCTGAGCCCAACTCATCCCTCAGTCTCCGCGAGTGCAGGGTGCAGCCAGCTGCAGCCCCCACCAAGGCCCGGGCTCGGTGTCCAGGCTGCTGCAGGCGGCTTGGGGGAGACCAAGCGCCCGCTCGTCACTGGCTTCTCCTCCCCCACGTTCCACACGTTCCCAGGAGCCTGGGTCCTTGTCGCCAAGCCTCCCTCTCCCCCACTGTCCAAGACAGTCACCAGCCCTCTATCAGCTTCTGACTTCCCTCTCAGGCAGGTCATTTGCTCCTGCGACTTCAACAGGAGGCAGGACACGGCAGACGGAGGGTAGAAGAGTTAGCACGGTTGGAGAATCCCACACTGGGCTCCCTTCACAGGCTGGGGCCTCTCTCCCCGGGGAGGCTGGGCCTGCCCCAGTGACACAGGTCCAGTTTCCCTCAGGGGTGTCGGCCCCCAGCAGAGGGCCTGGCCAAGACCTAGTTCTAGCCTAAGTGCACTCCTGACCCTCAGACGTCTTCCCCATCAGTCTAGCCTCCAGGCACCTGCAAGAGGTACCTTCTCAGACAGACCTCCCCATGCCACCTCGCATGTGGGGCGGGGCAGGGTGCAGGGGACTAAAGAGATGACATGATGCCCTGAAAGGTCCAGGAGAACAATCAGTCATTTAAACCGAGCAGGAAGAAAAAAAAGGGTCAAGGAAGACTTCAGCATGAAGTGTGGCCCATGTAAGCGCTCTCCGTCCATGCCAATCGCTCCAGGTGACTGAAAGGTAGGTGAGCACCCAGCAGGGGAGGGAGAGGCTCGTCCCTCTGGGCGCCCACACCACCCTGAGCACAGGGCCCTCGGGCTCGCAGTATACATGGCCCCCGTGGGTGGGAACTGGTCCTCAGGGTCCATCTGACCCCCGAACACGGCTGGGACTACCTCTAGTTCCCCAGTGCCCCCCCTCACCCCCCCCCCGAACTCGGACTGCGCCTAGGGGAAAATAACGACTCAAGAAACATGATATGAGATCACATTCTCTCCTTCCTGAATAAGGAAGACAGGACGGGGTCCCTG
>NC_043714.1:77730789-77742152 GCF_006229205.1 Suricata suricatta
GGGCGGACCGCACGGGCCCTCCGATTCCGACCGCCGGAAGCTGTAGCCCGTGAGCCGGAAGCTGCGACCGCAGGCCCGGCCCCGCCTCGCGCCCGCCCCCGCCTCGAGCGACCGAGAGCCGCGGGGGCCCAGAAGCGACCGCTGCGTCCGCGAGAGGCCTTCGGCGCCCTGGCCCGGCCGACGACCTACTCCCGCCAATCGAGCGGCGGCCTGCGCCCACAGGAGGCTCACTTACGAGAGCTAGGGTCGCCGTCGCCATCTTGCGTCCGTCGCGGCCGCCGCGCGCGCCACACGCTCCTGCTCCCTCCGCGGTCTCGCGCGATCTGGGTGCGGGCGGAAGCGCCCGGAGAAGGAGAGAAATCTCGCGACAAAAGGCCCCAACGCCCTCGACGAGGGAAGAGAGGAATGAGCTTCCGGTGTGGGGAGGAACCGTTAAGGGCCGGAAGAGGCGCTGGCAGACGGGGCGGGGCTAGGGCAGTGTGGGCGGTGTCGGCGGCGCGCGCCTCTCCGCCGGTCGCCGCACGGATCCGCTCTTTCGCCGCGCTTACCCTTCGCCGGCGGAGGGCCGTCCAGCCTCGGTCTGTCTGTTAGCCCCTCGCCTCACCCGCCTGCCCTCCTCCAGCCGCTGCTCCACTTTTCTGCCTTCTTAATAGAAAAACAGGTGACGTCCGTGTCTCCTTGCCTCCCCGCTCTCACCCAAGAGGCAGGACTGAGGAAGTTCGGATCCCCTCCAGGGCTGAAGAAGTCCCATCTGCCTAAACGATCTTGTTGAAAGGTCACGGAGAGTCGCCATATTTCAGAGTCAGATTTCAAGTGGCATCTTCTTTGCTTCGTGCCATCTCTGAAGTCAGGATGCTCCTACCGGTGGACGATGTGCCCTCATTTAATTAGCCGCGTTCTCTTTCCTGGTGATTCTTAAAACTGATGGTGTCCTAGAGTCAGTGGCTTGCAGTCGTAGAACTGGAATCCACAAGACAGGCTTGTGAACCCATCCAGTGGGAAGGGCCCGCCTCCAGAGTCCCCATCGTGGCGTTGAGCTGCCCTAGACGTCTGCCATATGTCACATCCAGCCCCAAGACCCTAACTCAGTGAAGCCGCATCTGTAAGCTCAGTGAAATTCTCAGTCCGGCAACATAAGCCTGCCTGAGGCAACAAAATGTCTTTGCCAGTTTGACAGGTCTCTTCTCAATCCTGGGAGGGTTAAAGGTCTAGTTAAACAGGGCTAAATATTTTCTTCATATCCCTCCCCTTTAAAATGATGGGTGAATTTTATAAAGACAGAAACCTGTTAATGCAGAAGTGAAATATTGTGGAACTGGAGGAGGGCGAACAGTGGGATGTTTGGCCACGTGGAGCTCAGCGTCGGAGGAGTCCTGTGTGAAAACGCACTTGCAAAAAAGGAGGAGGCCCCAGGCCTGTAGCCCTACTGGCAGTGTCAGAGCAGGGTCCCGTTCTGAAAGGGAGCAAGTGAGATTCTGGCCCTTTGCCCACCTCCAGCCCCTAGCATGTGCCAACCACAAAACTCAGAGCTCCTCTCTGCCGCAGCTCCTGTCTCAAAAGACTGGCAGCCTGGGGGTGCTGAGGAAAATGGCTTGCCTAGATCCCTGGCCTCAAAGCTCATCGGGCAATAAGCCCAACCATTAAGATCAAATCATTCTTATGAGCGACTGGACAGCTCAGGATCACAAGACACCTCTGGAGGAAGAAGAAACAAAAATGGAAATGGAAAAGGAACTCAGGAGGAGCAGAGACAAAGCAAGAAGAAAAGCTAAAACCATATCCTCAGAGATACCAAAGAAGATGTTGCACCCAAATTAGGAATAATCAATATATTGCACCCCTGAAACTAATATAACACTGCATGTTAACTAACTGGAAGTAAAAGACTTAAAGTCAAGAACAGGAGGCTATGAAGAAAGAATATTCAGGAAATGAGAAAGAGTGCTTACAAATGAAAAATAGGAAAGGAAAATGAACAATTCAATAGAGGATAGAAAGATACAGTTGAAATCTTCTAGAATGTGTAGAACAAAACCAGATAGGTAGAGAAAATGTAATCATAATCCTACTGATCAGTGTTCTCAGTGCTTAGAACTGGCCTGCCACTTCCGTGGCCTCCATCATAGAGAGGGATAGGCAAAGTGGTGAATGGGCTGGGACTGGCCGCCGACACTGCAGCAGGGCTGGGGGGCACAGGCCCCACTCTCTGGTGGCAGCTTCCCGTGACAAACTTGACACGCATCAGAGTGCTTGTGTGCTGGGCACTGTTCTCATCACTTTACAAATACCACCAGGTATGACCTTTACAATGACCCCATGGAGTGGGTACTGTTATTATCCCATTTGTACAGACAAGAAGGTAGGGGCACTGTATCATACTGCAGGAAGCAGCAGAATGGTTCCATAGCCTATGCCCTTAACTACCATATATTGTGCCTCTCAAAATTCAACATCTAAATAATACAAGTTCTTAAGAGCAAAAAATCAACCAAAAAATATTTCCTAGCACTGAAGGATTGGGATCTCTGGACACTAGACGAAAGAGAAGATTTTTTTTTTAATTTTTAAAAAATATCTTTGGGAGACAGAGACAGAGTGCGAGCAGGTGAGGGGTAGAGAGCAGGGGTGACACAGAATCTGTGCTGACAGCTCAGAGCCTGACATGGGGCTCAAACCCACGAAGCTCAGGAACATGACCTGGGCCAAAGTAGGATGCTTAATCAACTGAGCCCCCCAGGTGCCCCAAAAGAGAAGTTTTAAATGAAGGAATATTAAGAATTTCAAAAGGGAGGGAGAGAAAACAAGAGGAAGTGAGACGGAGAGAAATCAGAGGGTCAGAAAGGCACGAGAATTCTTGGGACTAGAAGAAAATGATATGATACCCTCGAAATCCTTGGAAGAAATAATTTTCAACTTAGGCAAACTTGTGCCTAGCTACACTAACAAGCAGATATGAGAATAGACTAGGGACAAATAGGCAAAGACTCCATAACTTCCCATGTGCCCTCTCTCAGGAAACTTGGAGGATGTTCCTCCTCAAACAGAGGGTGAATGAAGGAAGATGAAAGCTAAGGATCAGTCAAAGGAGAAAGAGGTGCCCCAGGATGCTGGTGAAGGAACAACGCATGCTGACAGCTGGGCCACAGGCCCAAGAACACGCAGCCTGGGGCAGAGAACTGGCACAGTGTGGGGCTCTGGGGAAAGATGAAACTGAGCAGTCAATTCTGCAATGAATCTCAAGTATTGAGAGGTTCGCACTTCAGTAGGAGAAACCAAGAATGAATTAATGAGACATGTTTAGAAAACGAAACCAAAAAAAAGGCAATCATTAACTCCAGGCAAAACAAAAAGTTGTGCAAGAAAGCAAATATAAGCCTAGGACACCTATTCTCTGCCGAGACCTGCAGTGATGAAGCTGTAATAATACCCACCACACTGAAATGATACTGGGTCAGGACACTGAGGCCAGTGACCCTGCTCTTCTCCAAGGACACCAGCGAGGGAAGACCTTAATGTAGAAAACCCAATCAAAAGCAGTAAAAGCCTGTGTGGTTTTGTGAAAGATGGTGGTTTTACACGCCTGAAGAAATAGCTAAGAGTTAAATTTGGAAAGGATCAGAGTTGGAGACTGCATTGATTGTTTATTGTTGGTTACAAAAACATTGCACTTTTAGAACGATGTGTATATAACTTTGAAAAGATAAAAGTTAAAATGAAAACCTCAACAAAAGCATGATTAAATGAAGCCATGATAGTATTGATACTTTTTGAGTTCAGTTTAATCATGGGTACAATCTGTTATGCATTTGACACTCAAATTACTTTAAGACGATAGTTTAGGATTTCCAACTGGACGTGTAAGTTATTTTAGAGTTGGTATTTAGGTTGGAAGATGTGAGAATTTGAATAACTTCTGGGTGTTTTAAGACAACTTGAGATTCACTATGCTTGTACATTTAATTCATTTGATATACCTTGGTAATTTTGGTTTGGTTTGGTTTGGGTTAGGGTGACGTGGTAGGTGGAAAAATGACACCTTCCCTCCAAGATGTCCACGCTGGAACCCCAGAGCCTGTGAATGTTACTTTATATGGCAAAAGGGATCTTGTAGGTATGATTAAGGAAGTTTGCGGTAGGGAGATTATTCTGGATTAGCCAGGTGGACCCAACCTAATTACATGAGGCTTTCCTGGTGCAAAAAACCAGACAGACGGCTCATGAGAAAGACTCCACTAGTTGTTGCTGCCTTGAAGACGGAAGATGGGTACATGAGCTAAGGAGCGCAGTGCCTGCGGACGCTGAGAATGACCTTCAGTTGACAGCGGGCAAGAACATGGGGTCCTTGGCCCGACCGCTGCAAGGAGATGAGTTCCTGCCCAGTGCCCAGAGCTTGAACCATGCTTGACACCTGCAGGCCAACAACCTGAAGGAGCAGAAAATGGACACCTAGGAAATGGCTCTAGGCTCCCCTAGAACCTCCCGAAAGGAACATAGCCTTGCTAACAGCTTGAGTTCAGTTTGGTGAGGCCCGTGCCAGACTGTTGACCTGTGGAAGTACAATAAATTTGTGGTATTTTAAGCCATTCAGTTTGTGGTAAATTCTTATAGCAACAACAGAGAACTGATACAACTGTGAGCTTTCCTGGTTTGATACTAGGAATACTTAAAAAGGAACCTGAATGCACTAAATTTATACATGCGATTTAAAGTGTTTAAGAATGTTTAACTCAACCTGAAGATGAAGGGGAGGCGGCCCGGGAGAAAGGAGGCCGGGGCGGTGAGGGGCGGGAAGCAGCTGCGTGGGAGAGACAGGGAGTCAGGAGCTGACAGCCTCAGGACCCAGGAGGAGGCAGCTGCCACGGGGAGAGGTGAGGGAAGTAACAAAGTGGGTAATGAACTTGAGAGGAGGCACAGTGAGGAACAGGTAGATGCCTGAGCCCAACCCCTCCAGGCCAGGGAATGGAAGAGAAAATAGCCCTTCAAAGGGGGATGCACGGGCCAGAAGGTATCTACAAAGGGGTGGCAGGTCCCCGTCTCAGAGCAGCGGAAGGTCTGAAGGTGGCTCCATGGCAAGTCTGCACTGGGCAGGGTTGGAGGGCTGTCCAAGAGCCACATGGAATGATGAACTTGGGCTTCTGGAAGCATCTCTGTCATCTGTTTCTCCTGTCAGTTTGTGGCCCTGTCCGGTTCCCAGCAGTGTGCCTGATGTCTGCAGGTGCGGTACCACTGGCTTACTGTGGGGCTCCTCATGGGGGGTCTGTGCTTCCAACGGGGGGTGGAGCATTTCCCTGGGCAGACATCTGTCCAGAACACTGACCCTGACCCCCAGCACTGCGGTTCTCTGCAGGGCGGCCTTCCCCATGCTCAAGGTACAATCACTGACCAGGTGTTATGGGGTAGGGGGAGAGCTCTCTGCCAGGAAAGGAAGGATGTGGGAAGAGATTCTGAGTTGTGGAAGCTGGCTAGCTGGGGGATCCTGATCCTAAGGACGTGTGGGGCCTAACAACTCACCTGACCCCTAACCTAGGCTCCTTCACCCCCTGATAGGCCCCCTGCGGTTCCGAAGCCACCACCTTCCCCACCCCACTCCAGGGCCTCCCTGGAAGCTGTACAAGGCAGGTGTTTGGTATCAGCCCCCCAGCATGTAATCAGAGGGACAGTCCCTGGTCCTCTGAACCCTGGGCCAATGCTGAGCTTCCTGATGGGTGCTGCCAGGGCTGCTCCCGAGGGGCTGGGTCTGGAGGTCACGGCTGCGCTCCAAGGTACTTGAGGAAGGTGCTTTCCAGAAAGGCAGCCAGCTTGGGCCGGTCATCCTGCAGGGTGGGAGGGAGGCATGGGGTGACAGAGGGGTGAAGACTCTGCCGTGCGCCCCTCCCGGCCTGGCCGGCCTGACCCGCACACCTCGTGAACGAAGCCGTAGTGCACTAGCTCAGCAGCGAGGTCCTGGGCACTGTCCGCTGTGGCAGAGGCACGGGCAGGGGTGGGGCAGAGGTGTGAGGCCACGGCCCGCGCTCACACCCCTGCGCTCACACCTGCGCTCAGCCCTGCCTGGGGCCCCGCGAGGCTTACTTGGGAGCAGGTCATAAGTGAGCTGCCGGTGCAGCCGGTCCTCCAGCACCAGAAGCAGAGTGAGCTGGGGAGGCAGGAGGGCGTGGTTGGCTGCAAGAGTCCACCCTCCCCCCCACTTCCCCTACCCTGTACCTGGGCTGGGCCCCGGCTCTGCTCACATGCCAGCGGGCCTTATCCTCGCTTCTCTCCAGGTTACATTGCATGTGGATCACCTGGGGATAGGGGCAGGTCAAGGTCAACCTCAGAGGCTTGACCTCAGCACTGAGTAGCAAAAGCAGATACCACCTCAGGGGGCCCAGAGGAGGAGTGATGACTGGGATGGGGGTGAGTCTCTAAGGAGAGCCTAGAAAGCACATCTGATATCACATCACATCAGTGGCCTGGCAAGTTAAGGGAAACTTCCAGAAGAGTAGACACCGAGTCTGGGTACTGAAGGAGAAGCAGAGTTTTCACAGGTGGAGAGAACACGTAAACAAAGAGACAGCTGGGACAGCGGTGGAAGAAAGGGACCGGCAGGAACATGAGGGAGCGGATGCAGGGGATGCCAGCAGGACAGGCCTCAGAGCACCTGGGGGTCACGCTGAGGACCCCCCCATCTCTGTGGGCCGCTTCAGACGTTAGGGCATGAATCCTGGCTGTACTGTGGAGAGAAGCGAGGGACTCAGCAATGAGCCAAGGGCAGGCGAGCATAGAGGCCTTGGGGTAGATGAGATTCCCGGATGAAGGTTGCCTGGAGCACAGCAAGGACGGGGCAGGGATGGGGAGCAGACAGGCAGGGGGTTGGGGGGGCAGGCAACAAGGGGAGGAATCTTCGGCAGCTTGGAGCGCAGCAAGGACGGGGCAGGGATGGGGGGCAGGCAGGCAGCAAAGGGAGGGGTCTTCAGGGGGCAAGGAGCCTCTGAAAGGGGGGATCCTAGCTTGTCCTACTGTCTCCTACCCCCAACAAAAGCGTCAGCTGGGACCTGGTCTCTGGCAGCCCAAAGGAGAGCTGGGCTGGGGGGTGCTCAAAGCCCCTGGGAAGGGACCCCTCTGGCCTGAGGACAGGCGCCGTGCAGTGGGAACAGGGGCTCACCTTTCTGGTCTCTGAGTCAAAGGGTTCTGGGGTCGGGGTCTTGGCCTTCTGGGTCTCCTCAGGGGGCGGGGCCAGCACTCGGGGCAGCCCCAGCGGTCGAGCAGCGGCAAAGTTCATCAGTGGGTAGATCCCGTTCCTAGGGATACACTGGGGTGGCTGGGGGCCCAGGCCTGGTAGCTGCCAGTTCCCCAAACTCAAGACAGATCTCACCTGACATCCTCCAGGAATTTGTCAAGCTCCAAGCAGGAGACCTCTGAGTACCTGGCACGGGGGTGAGAAGCACATGAGGGTGGCCAGCCTGCCCTGCTGGGGAAGGGGGGTGGCGGGGAGGGGGCACAGGACTGGGTGGGGGCTGGCCAGGTGGCAAGGGGAGGGCTCTGGGCAACAGGTGCTCACCGCCACTGCAGCGGGGGCCGGGGTGGCCGGGGGATCTCTGCCAGGACCGCGTGTAGGTCCACCGCCTTGGTCTTCTCCTCTACCACATTCTCAGGCATGAGGTCTGCAGTCCACAGGAGCACTCAGGGTGGTGGACCCCGAGCCACGGGTCCTGCCGGGGCCCCTCTCACGCCCCACCCCAGGCCCTTGGCACACCCCAGCCTGCCTGCCCCTCACATTGGTGCTGGAGGAAGCAGTGAGCCGCCAGGAGCTTCAGAGAGTGCACTTCGAAGAGCACGCGGTGGAAGAGGAGGTTGTGGGCAGAGGGCCGCTGGCTGGGGTCCCTGGCCAGGCAGGAGAGGATGAACTCCTGGGGGCGTGGAGAGGAAAGGCCACAGTGGGTGGGGTCTCTGTGCTCTGGGTCCACGGTATGAGGAAAGGAGGCCCCTGAAATCCCCACACCCCAAGGGTCTCCTCCTCACAGGAATCTTCTTGCAGAAATGGGCATAGGGAGAGGCATGGGGTTAGCAGTCCGGCCAGGACCCAGTCCTACGAGCAGTGCCATCAGGCCCTGGGCCCAGAACTTCCCACGCCCCCCATGGCCCTCACAAAACTCACGTTTTGACAGCGTCTGTACTGCTGCAGGCGGCACCCGCCTTTGCCCTGCAGCCTCAGGGCCGGGCAGAGTCCAGCTTGTCAGCCCAGGCCCTCGGAGGTCAGAGTAGCCTGGCACAAAGCCACCTACCCACAGACTGCCCCTCGGATTGCCTCAGCCCAGGCCCGCCTCCAGAGGCGACCTCGGCAGCTCTCGGCCCCACTGCACACCCGCCCTCGGCTGCCTCTCGTGTCCATGCCGGCCCCCTTCTCACCAGCCCCATGGCTCTTTTTTCTTTTTAAAGTTTATTTACCTATTTTGAGACAGAGCGCGCGCACACACGTGTGAGCAGGGGAGGGGCAGAGGGAGAGAGAGAATCCCAAGCAGGTTCCACACTCAGCAAGGAGTCTGACTTGGGCTTGATCTCACAAACCATGAGATCACGACGTGAGCCAAAATTAAGAGTCAGATGCTTAACTGACTGAGCCACCCAGGTGCCCCAAGGCCCTGTCACTTCTGACCCCAGAAGCTATGTGGTCAAGCCAGACGGCCTAGAGAGACTGTGAACACAGCTTCCGTCCCCACTACAGCTCCCTACTCCCTTTGCCCCCCACCCTGCCCCCCACATAAGCTGGAGCCACACTGACTCTACTGTGGTTCCTGGAGCTTAAAGGTAGGGACGTGGAGTCAAACACTGGGTCCATCACTTCTCCCAAAGCCGTGGGCAAAGTACTTTGCTTCTCTGAGCCCCTTTCTCATCTCCAAGACAGGCATAAGGATAGTGCTCACATGAGGAGCAACCCCTGGGACTCCCCTTCTTTAGAATGTGCCTCAGAGCCTTAGGGCTGTGGATAAGGCCCTCCGGAGGGGAGGCCTTTGGGCACTGGGGCTGGCGTACCGCTCAGCAGCACCGACCCACTGCACCTCCAGGCCTGCTCAGAGCACCATCCCAGCCCTACCTGGAGCACCGAGAGTCAGCCGGGAGGGGCAGGGCACGCTGCTTACCCGCATGTTGGGGTCGCTCAGCGAGCGCCCGGCACGAGTGATGGCCTCCTCTGTGACCCGGGTGTCCCCATTAGCTTGGATCTCCAGCACAGCCATCTGGGAGGCAGGGCCGGGTGAGGCATGGAAAAGAGACAGCACAGGGGAGATGCAGGCTGAGCTGGCCGGGAGGCCACAGGCCACAGGGCTGGTACCTCCAGTGCACACATCCCAAAGGAGAAGATGTCCACGGCAGTGCCATCAGCAACCTCTGAAAGGGGGGGAGCACGTCAGGCGGGGCGCGGCGCACGCAGTGAACACTGGGAGAGCCAGGGCTCCGGGACCCCGGACTCACCACCATACTCGGGCGGGAAGAAGTGCAGGTTCCGGGGCTCCTCGCGCTCCACACGGATAGGGCTTCGGAGGTCGTCTGGGAGCGCTGTGGAGAGAGGAGAGGATGTGTAGGCTGGTCCTCTCCATGCCCTCCACCCCCTAGGGCCTCCCCAGGATCCCCACACACCGTTGGAGAAGATACGGTGCCACACTGCCAGGCCACCACAGGGAGAAAGAGTAGGCGTCAGTGTGGTGGGGCGCTGCGTGTCTTCTGCCCACGGTCTCCGGCAGCCCCCTCCTCCCCTAGCAGCCGCCCCCCCAACCCCGCCAGCACCAGAGCCGATCTTGATGAGGCCGTTATGCTGTATGAAGATGGTGTCACTGGTCAGGTTCCCGTGGATGATGGGGGGGTTGCAGGCATGTAGAAAGCTGCAGGGAGAAAGAAGGGCAGGTACAGTCTAGTCAGGGGTCACCAGGGGCCATAGGGATGTGGCTGGCCAAGCCCAGACCCTCACCTGAGTGCAGACAGGATCTGCGTGCACCAGCGCTTCCAGGCCTGCTGGCGGATGGACTCTGTCCGACCGGTGCGGGAGATGCGGCTGGGCCTGTGGTGCCCACCCCGCACCCCCACCTTGCATCCCGACCTGGCCCTGGCCCGTTTAGGTCCCCAGAGCGGCCCCTCATCACCCACGTCCCCAACGCAGCCCCAGCCCACTCCCCATACCCGGGCGTTCATGGCCTTGTGGTTTTTCTTGGTCTTTTTGAGGAATTGCTTGAGGCTGCCCGATGACACGTACTCTGTGATGAAGATGACCTGCGGGGTGGGTGGGCTCCGCCAGCTGCAGCTGGGTCGCCACCAGCGCCCCCGCCCCACCCCCGCTGTGGCTACATCCCACCCTGGGGTGTGCCTGTGGCATGATCGTGACCATGGCTCACCCGTGCCCGGGCTTCCAAGGCATCCAGCCAGTATTTGTGCAGCTTGACAATGTTGGGGTGGTCTACCAGCACCAGCTGCTCAAACATGGTCTGGATCTTCTCCTGGGAAGGGGGGTGCGGTCACGGGGTGGTGGTGGGGTGCCGCAGTCGCTCAGGGGGTGGGCAGGCCTCACCTCATGGGCTGCGAAGGCCTTCCTATCCCCGAAGTCCAACTCATTCCACACCACCTCCACCCCCTCCTCTGTGTCCATGGCCAGGAAGGTGCTCTGGACCCCGGGCATGTTCCCCTGGTTCACCTGGCAGTGGGGGAGGGGATATGAGTGTGCTGATCTGTGTCAGGAGACCGAGTGGGGGCTTGGTCTCTGCCCACACCCTTGGAGGGGGAAGCAAGCTTGGGATGCTGGCCCTGACCCCCTCTAGGGGGGAACTGCGGGACTGGAGGCAGGCTGGCCTCCACAAGCTAAGGAGTGGTATCCAGGGGCGGGGCCGAGGGGATTTGGAGCAGGTTTCAGGGGATTCAGGGGGCTAGCGGCTGGTCTGTCACAGAGGCAAGGGGAGGTGGTCCTGGAAGGAGGCTGGACTTTAGGAAGTTGGGGGGGGTCGTCACCAGGGCATGAGGACCAGGGCCAAAGGGGTGCAAGGCGGTCCAATTAGGGGGAATGCCAGCGCGAGGCCGTGGAGAGGTTTCTGGCCTCGCGGCTTGCCCTGCGCTCCCTCGGGCCCGCCGTGGCCTCCCGGGCCCCTCCGCGGCCTCCCGGGCCCCTCCGCTGAAGGTGGGCGGTGACCACCTTCCCTTCCCCTGTCCTCCCCCTCGGCCCCCCTCCCCGCTCCGCCGAGCCCACCTGCTCCCGCCGCTTCTGCCAGCGGCCGCAAGGGCTCTCCTCCAGGATGTCGCTCTCGTCCTCGCTCTCATCCTCCCGCTCCCGCTCCCGGCCCCGCCTGGGCGCCGGCTCCGGAGCCGCCATGGCTTGGCTGGCCCAGGCCGCCGCCCTCCGTGGGATC
>NC_043714.1:77742252-77745312 GCF_006229205.1 Suricata suricatta
GATCGGCGGCCCGGCGCCGCCGCCGCCGTCCCTCGCCCGCCCTGGCCCTGAGCCCAGACGCCCAGGCGGGAGCGGAGCCGCCGACCGCCGCTACGAGCCCGCACCCAGCTCCTGGAATTGGGAGGCGCTGGCACACGGCCAGCCGGGGGTGGAACCCGCCCGCCCCTCCGGAGCCGCCTCCTGGGGCCGGAGTCCTAATGGAGATTCCCGGCAGAGGGCAGAGCCCGCGCCGGGCCCCGCCCACTACCAGGCAAAGCCACGCCCAGCCACGGCCCCAGTCCCCCAGGATGCTGAAAGCCCCGCCTACCGCCCCCGCCCCGCTACGGCCAAGCCCCATCGGAGGCCGCGTGCCCCAGGCCCCGCCTATCCCCAGCTAAGGCCACGCCCCGACCACGCCCCCCGAGGTGTCGCGGGCCCAGAGCCCCCACTCGCGAGCCCCAAGCCAAATGAGGCCCCTTCCCAGACCGAAGCCCTGCCTAGCCCTGCCTAAGGCCCCGCCCCACGGAGTCCGCTCGGGCCGAGGCCCCGCCTATTCCGACTAGTGCTCGCGTCCCGAAGGTCCAGCTCCGGCACGGGTACCAGCTCTTGCAGCAAGCCTCGATCTCGGCTGCGGGCAGAGGAGGCCCCGCCCCCAGCCGGAGTCCCGCGACCCGACCTCAGGGGGTTCGGTGCCAGCCTGGAGCCGGTATGTGGGGTCCTCCCTAGGCGCTCTGTGACCTGCGAGGACAGGGCCAGGGGCTCTGGGAAACGCCCCAGTGCAGCCCTTGGAGCTGCAGGGTTTTCCCCGCGCCGCTTGCCCACCACCTTCACGCTGCACCGCGGCTATCTCCAGGCTTCCGTCGTCCTGGGTTGGGCCCAGCGTAGAGCGTGGCCTGGGGGCTGCTTCCCGAGGGTCTAGGAGAGGGCGTGGGAAGGGACATCTGGGAGGCCAGCTCTCCTGGCGCGGCGGCCCCCACCCCCCCAGGGTCACTGAAGTGATAGAGAAACACACCAGCAGGCTGACCAGATGACTTTAATTCATGACCACAAACCTCCCCCTGCCTGCCCTTCTGGGCTTACCTTTCACTTGCTCGAGGTCACCTTTCCACACTCCAAAATGGCAATGTATTCTCTCGTCTTACCCTTTGGCTGATGACTCCCCTGGCACAGAGGAGCCCAGCGTGGGGAACCCCTCCCTCCTCACACGTAGTCCCTTCTCTCCAGGAGGCCCCTGGTCACACCCTCTGGCCATGTCAAGAAGAAACGAGCTCCAGAATTCTTGTCCAAAGTCTCCCTTTACCCCACTGCTCTCCCATGGTCTCACCCCGTCACAGCTGCTGATTCAACCCCCCCCCCCCCCGACTTCATTGTCTCTTTCTGGAGAGAAAAGTGGGGTGTGCACGTGCCTGACTCTTCTTAAACTCGAGCCCCAACCCTGAACTCTTACTTCTGTTTAATGGCCTTCTGCCCCACTGGTGTATCAGAGTCAATAGGGACACTTCTCTTTTCCCCAGACATTGCCATGGGTGGCATCCGCCCGCTTCCACCGTCCCCGCCGCTGCTGTCACCCTTCTAGGACCAGCTTTGCTCACCAACACCTCCGATCAGCCTGTTTCCTGAGTCCCGGCTCCCCCCGCCTCCCCCCGCCCCCGGGACCAGGCAGTACTTTGAAAATGTCGTTCATCTGCTCAGAACTCTGTACAGTAAAGAGGGAGACGAGAGAGGACTGGCCCTTTGTCCCAACTACTCACCCTTAATGACTGAGGTACCAGCCGTACAGTGTTCTTTTATTATTATTTCATTTTAAAGAGCAAGTGAGCATGAGTGGGGAAAGGGGGAGATGGAGAGAGAGGATCTTTTTTCATGTTTATTTTTGAGAGAGAGAGAGAGATGGAGCGGGGGAAGGTCAGAGAAAGGGAGAGAGAGAGAGATGCCCTAGAAGGCTCTGAGCACTCAGCAGAGAGCCCAAAGTAGGACTCGAACTCACAAACCACGAGATCATGACATGCGCTAAAAAAGTCTCACACGTAACCAACTGAGCCATGCAGATGCCCTGAGATTCCTAAGCAGGCTCCGTGCTCAGCATGGAGTCCAACATGGGATTCCATCTCACATCCCTCAGATCCTGACCTGAGTTGAAATCAAGAATCAGACGCTCAACCAGCTGAGCCACCCACACGCCCCCTAGCTGCAGCGTTTTAAGAGACTGTTCTAAATACAACTCTATGTTGTCCTACATTTGTGGTTATTTTCCTTGTTTAACTTCTTATTTCTACATTTAAAACATCTGAACATTCAAAACTTTGAAATCAGAGGCATTTCCATAAACATGAACATTTCTTTGCAAATTATAAAGTATACAGCTACAAAACGTGCTAGCGATCACCCACGAGGGGACATATGGAGTAAAAGAGCTGCGCCAAGTGACAGATTCCGGCTGAGCGTGGTGGAGCCCACACTGGGCAGCACGGCCCCGGAGACGGACCGGAAATAGCCATGAACCATGGAACTGAAAACAAAACTTGATAGCAAATGAGTTAATTAATCCACAAGCAGGACCATATCTTTAAAGTAGAAAGGAGAGGGGCACCGGGGTGGCTCAGGCAGTTAAGCATCTGACTCTTGGTTTTGGCTCAGGTCCTGATCTCATGGTTCACGAGTCTGAGCCCCACATTGGGCTCTGGGCTGACAGTTCAGGAGCCTGCTTAGGATTCTCTCTCTCTCTCTCTCTCTTTCTCTCTCTCTCTCTCTCTCTCCATTTCGCCACTCCACACTCATGTTGTCTTAGTCTCTCTACATAAACTTTCAAAAAAAAAAAAAAGAAAAAATACAATGGAAAACAGAGCACTTAAAAAAAGGGACTATGAGGACTGACGGCTGTACGTCGGTGGTGCAACAGCGGCCAACGAAGGAAGAGACCGAGGCTGTGACGGACACAGTTTAATAGAGAAGGTCACAGATGATCACCTGAGAGACGCAACATTCTAAAAAATCCCAAGAAAAAGGGAGACATGCAGACAGGATGACGAAGAAGGATTATGTTATTTATGAACAAAATGGGAAAAGTGGAGAACTGAGTGG
>NC_043714.1:77745412-77747440 GCF_006229205.1 Suricata suricatta
CGGCATCATCGACCCGGTGCACAGCCACCGCCTGCCCGTGGACGTGGCCTACCAGCGCGGCTACTTCGACGAGGAGATGAACCGCGTCCTGGCGGACCCCGGCGACGAC
The DNA here is from genome assembly GCF_006229205.1 of Suricata suricatta. Classification (NCBI taxonomy): domain Eukaryota; kingdom Metazoa; phylum Chordata; class Mammalia; order Carnivora; family Herpestidae; genus Suricata; species Suricata suricatta. Next base: position 77,745,522 of record NC_043714.1, read on the forward strand.
ACCAAGGGCTTCTTCGACCCCAACACGCACGAGAACCTCACCTACCTGCAGCTGCTGGAGCGCTGCGTGCGGGACCCCGAGACGGGCCTGTACATGTTACAAATTGTGAAGAAAGGAGAGACCTACGTTCACATCGACGAGGCCACGAGGCAAGACCTGCGCTCCAGAACTATAGAAATGCACGTGGGGAGGTTTGCCAACCAGAAGGTCTCCTTGTGGGCCCTGCTCTCCTCTCAGTACTTCCCAGAGGAGAGGAAGTGGGAGCTCACCCAGGAGTACAGAGCCCAGAGTCTCTCCCTCCAGCGGCTGCTGGAGATCATCACTGCCACGGTCGAAGAAACGGAGAAGCAGTACCAGGCCATCCGGGTGCCAGGCATCGGGGGACAGGTGACCGCTGCGGAGTTATTCAATGCTGGAATCATCGATAAAAGGACCCTGGATGTACTGCGCAGGGAGAAGCAGGGAGGGCAGGACCTCAGCAGGCTACCTCAGGTGAAGACCTATCTGGAAGGCAGTGGCTGCATCGCAGGGGTGACTGCACCCTCCACCCAAGAGGTGATGAGCCTCTATGAGGCCAGTAGGAAAGGACTCATCCCCATGGGCTTCGCAGCTCAGCTGCTGGAGGCCCAGGCGGCCACGGGGTTCCTGCTGGACCCCTGCAGCCACAAGAGGCTCTCTGTGCGACAGGCCGTGGCAGACGGCCTGGTGGGCGAGGACTTGCAGGAAAGGCTTCTGGAAGCCGAGAAGGCCGCCCACGGCTACGCAAACCCAGTCACGGGAGACAGAGTCCCACTGTTGCAGGCCATGAAAGAGAAGTTAGTCAAGAGAGAGGAAGCGCTCAGACTGCTGGAGGCACAGGTGGCCACGGGGGGCGTCATCGACCCCCGGCACCACCACCGGCTCCCCCTGGACGAGGCCTACAGACGGGGGTGTCTGCACCAGGACACCTACCCACTCGTTTCAGATCAGAAGCACATGAAAAAGAGGTTTGTGGACCCAAACACCCAGGAGAGGGTCACCTACCGAGAGCTGCAGAAAAGGAGCCGAAAGGAAGCAGGCACCGGCTGGGCGCTCTTCCCACTGGTCAAGGACCACCACACTGCAGTCTACGTTGACGAGCGGACCAGGAGGGCGCTGGAGGCCGAGCGGGTGGACGTGCGGGTGGGGAGGTACAAGAACCAGAGGCCATCTCTGTGGGAGATCCTGAACTCAGAGTACGTGACAGAGGAGATGAAGCTCCACTTGATAGGTGGATACAAAAAGGACACGAGCCAAGAATTCCAAAAGATAGGAAAGATCGTTTTGGGCTTGATAGATGAGAAGGAAAAAGGCAAGAAACAACTGTGGTTCCAAGGGATCAGAAAACAAATCACAGCATGCGAACTGTTCCATTCGGGGATCATCACCAGAAAGATGCTACAGGACCTGGATGCGGGAGCGAGCACCACGGAGGCCATCACAGAGACCGAGCAGGTGAAACGCTACCTGGAGGGCACGGGCTGCATCGCGGGCGTGCTGGTGCCCGCCAAGGGCGCGCCGGGGCGGCAGGAGAAGATGAGCATCTACCAGGCCATGTGGAAGGGCGTGCTGCGGCCCGGCACGGCCCTGGTGCTGCTGGAGGCACAGGCGGCCACCGGCTTCCTCATCGACCCCGTGGGCGACCGCAAGCTGACCGTCGAGGAGGCGGTGGCCGCGGGCCTGGTGGGCGGCGAGATCCAGGAGAAGCTGCTGGCGGCCGAGCGCGCCGTCACCGGCTACAAGGACCCCTACACCGGGGAGCGCATCTCGCTCTTCCAGGCCATGAAGAAGGACCTCATCGTGCGGGACCACGGCATCCGGCTGCTGGAGGCCCAGATCGCCACGGGCGGCATCATCGACCCGGTGCACAGCCACCGCCTGCCCGTGGACGTGGCCTACCA
>NC_043714.1:77747540-77750374 GCF_006229205.1 Suricata suricatta
GCCGTGGTCCCGCACGATGAGGTCCTTCTTCATGGCCTGGAAGAGCGAGATGCGCTCCCCGGTGTAGGGGTCCTTGTAGCCGGTGACGGCGCGCTCGGCCGCCAGCAGCTTCTGGTAGGTGTCTCTGCCGAACATCCCTGCCGTGAATGCCTCCTCCACGGTCAGCTTCTGGTTGCGCACGGGGTCGATGAGGAAGCCGGTGGCCGCCTGTGCCTCCAGCAGCACCAGGGCCGTGCCGGGCCGCAGGATGTGCCTCCTCAGGGCCTCGGAGATGCTCATCTTCTCCTTCGTGCCCTGGATGAGGACCCCAGCTATGAAGTTGCTTCCCTCCAGGTACCGCCTCACACTGTCCATCTCTGTCACCTCCTGCACTGTCTTTTTCCCCTGATGCAGCTCGTCCAGTGTCTGCTTGTCAATTAACTGGGACCTGAACAAGTCGCTGGCCGACACCTGCTTCCGGAGTCCTCTAAAGGTGGCCTGCGAGGGCTGTCTCTCTGCAGCCTCGACCAGGGTGGTGACTGCCGTGGCCACCTGCCGCAGGGCTGTGGCCCTCCCTGACTGGCAGAGCGCTGCCAGCTCCCGCCGCTTGTGGGCGCTGACGTACTCTGAGTGCAGCAGGTCCCACAGCGACACGCTGAGACCTTTGAACCTCCCGGCGCCAACCTGCACCTTCATGGCCCTCAGGGCCACCACCGTGTGCTCATCCACTTCCAGCACTGTGTCCTTGCGGAGCGGCAGCAGCCACAGGCCAGTGTCAGTGTCCGACACACAGCGCTCTTTGAGCTGCATGTACGTCACCTTGTCCCGCACGCTGGGGTCGAAGAAGAACTTGTTGTCCTCGGATGTTGAGGTCAGGACCCGGCTGACCTGCTCATCCAGGAGGCCAAGCCTGCAAGCTGCCTCCTGGGGCAGGTGCACCCCGTGCACAGGGTCTACGGCGCCCCCCGTGGCCAGCTGCACCTGCAGGAGCCGGAGGCCCTCACTGCGGGGCACCAGGCCCTTCTCCATGGCCTGCCACAGTGAGAGGCAGCCTCCTGAGTAGGGGTCGGCGTACCCGGCCACCGCCCTCTGGGCCTGCTGGAGCTGCTCGCTCAGTGCCCCACCCACCAGGCCCGCCTTCACTGCGCCTTCCACAGACAGCCTTTGGCTGGTCAGAGGGTCAACGAGGGAGCCAGATGCCACTTGGGCCTCCAGCAGCCTTCGCCCCAGGCCCTCAGGCAGGAGGCCATCCTTCATGGCCTGGCCGATGCTGGCCTTGGTCCCCGACGGCTGCAACAGCAGGCCCGCTATGCAGCCTGTTCCCCACAGACAGGTCTTCACGGCAGGCTCCTGGGCAACCTCCGCAGGTGACCGTGTGCCCTCAGCCAGGGCCGCCAGGGTCTCCAGGGTGATGACCCCAGCGTCATGCAGCCAGACGGCAGGAACCTCGCCCCTGGGGCCGGGCACCGTGACACGAGCCCGGGCCAGGAGCTCTGCCTCCCGCACCCACTTGCGCACGGCCCCCTGCAGCTGCTGCAAGGTGATCCTCCCCGACTTGAAGTCCTCCACCAAGCTTTTCCGATGCTCCTCAGTGAAGTGGCCGGAGCCCAACAGCTCCCAGAGGGACACGCCGTCCTCAGTCCCCTGCACCATCTGTAGGGTCTCCTGGACCTGCTCACCAGTGGGGCCGGCGGGAGCGCTTTCGGGCAGGGGCAGGAAGTAAAGGCCAGAAGCCTCATCCCTCAGACACTGCTCCAGCAGCCGGGCATAGCTGGCGTGTCCCCGGCCGTCCGGCGTGGGGAAGGCCTCGGACGGGCCGGACAAGGCACGCTCCGTCCCCTCGTCTATGTAGCCCCGCTGGATGGCCACGGTCCTGGGGAGGCGGTAGTGGCCCGTGGGGTCAACGACCCCGCCTGTGGCCAGCTGGGCATCCAGGAGGCGGGCAGCCTGCTCCTCAGGGACGAGGCCCTTCTTCATGGCCTGGAACAGGGACACCCGCTTCCCAGAGAAGGGGTCTCTGAAGCCGGTGACCGCGTCCCCAGCCTGTCTCAGCTGCCTGTACAGCTCTGGCCCCACCAGCTTCCTGCGCACGGCCTCCTCCACCGACAGGGTCTCCAGACTATGGGGGTCAATAAGGGCTCCGGTGGCTGCTTGGGCCTCCAGCAGGGCGAGGGCCACCCCTGGCCCCAGCACCTTCTGCTTCATGGCCTCGTACAGGCTGAGCCGCCGGCTGGAGGGCTGCAGCAGCACACCCCCGAGGACGCCGGAGCCGCGCAGGTACCTCCGGACGCCCTCCATGTGGAGGAGGGCTTCAGGGCTGACCGCCCCCTCCAGCACCCGGTCCAGGAGCTCCTGGTCGATGATGCGGGCCTCCCAGAGCTGGTAGGCCGTGACCCGGCCCCGCAGCCCGGGCAGCGTGATGTCTGCCCACCGCCCCATGTCCCTCTTTAGCCGCTGGCCCACCTGCTCCAGCGAGAGTCTGTGCTGCCGGTACTGCTGCAGGAGCTGCCTCCTCTGGCCCTCGCTGAAGTATTCTGAGTTGACCAGCTCCCACGCGGAGACCCTCTGGCCCTGGAAGCGCCCGAACCTCACTGACAGCAGCAGGCTCTGGAAGGCCTGTCGGGTGGCGCTGTCCACGAGCCGGGGCTGTGCGCCGGTGAGGGGCAGCAGGCGCAGGCCCGTCTCGGGGTCCTCCACGCAGCGCTCCAGCAGCTGCAGGTAGGTGAGGTTCTCGTGCGTGTTGGGGTCGAAGAAGCCCTTGGTGTCGTCGCCGGGGTCCGCCAGGACGCGGTTCATCTCCTCGTCGAAGTAGCCGCGCTGGTAGGCCACGTCCACGGGCAGGCGGTGGCTGTGCA